>NC_136310.1:9142204-9212621 GCF_964198595.1 Lampetra fluviatilis
GGGGAGACAAAGGCGGTCGGGTGTGGTGCTGGCCACCCACCCCTTCGTGTACCGTGCCGGCCTTCATAGGTGCTCGCCAACAGCACTTGCCCCAACAGTCTGTTTAAGCTATAAGGGGGAAACTTTGCCTTTTTGAGAACGGTGGCGCAGTGATTAACGCACTGCGGTACGAGCACGGCCACCAGACTTCGCTTCCCGCTCACGCCGAACAGCGGAGACGATTACCTGAACCGATCCTGGGCCTCCTCGCCCCAAGTCAGCCTCAAAGCGATGTGTACAACGTCAGTGCCGGGGAGACAAAGGCGGGTGGGCGGGCGGGCAGGCGTGCTTGTGGCCACCCACCCCCTCGTGTGCATTGCCGAGAACATCTGTGGGTGCTACGCGCGTGAGGGAGGGAGGGAGGGTCGTGATTAGACCGCGCTGCTGTTTTTAAATCGCCGAATTCATCTGCAAAGAGTTTCAGCTGCGAAGGAGGCGGGGAACAGAACCCGCCCCTCCGCCCCCCTCTTAATTGTGATGTTTACTTAGGGGCGCGATGGGGGTGGGAGATGGGGGTGGGAGATGGGGGTGGGAGATGGGGGTGGGAGATGGGGGTGGGAGATGGGGGGGAGACGGGGGGTGGGAGATGGGGGTGGGAGATGGGGTGGGAGACGGGGGGGGGGGAGACGGGGGGTGGGAGACGGGGGGTGGGAGACGGGGGGTGGGAGACGGGGGGTGGGAGACGGGGGGTGGGAGACGGGGGGTGGGAGACGGGGGGTGGAGACGGGGGGTGGGAGACGGGGGGTGGGAGACGGGGGGTGGGAGACGGGGGGTGGGAGACGGGGGGTGGGAGACGGGGGGGTGGGAGACGGGGGGTGGGAGACGGGGGGTGGGAGACGGGGGGTGGGAGACGGGGGGTGGGAGACGGGGGGTGGGAGACGGGGGGTGGGAGACGGGGGGTGGGAGACGGGGGGTGGGAGACGGGGGGTGGGAGACGGGGGGTGGGAGACGGGGGGTGGGAGACGGGGGGTGGGAGACGGGGGGGTGGGAGACGGGGGGTGGGAGACGGGGGGTGGGAGACGGGGGGTGGGAGACGGGGGGTGGGAGACGGGGGGTGGAGACGGGGGGTGGGAGACGGGGGGTGGGAGACGGGGGGTGGGAGACGGGGGGTGGGAGACGGGGGGTGGGAGACGGGGGGTGGGAGACGGGGGGTGGGAGACGGGGGGTGGGAGACGGGGGGTGGGAGACGGGGGGTGGGAGACGGGGGGTGGGAGACGGGGGGTGGGAGACGGGGGGTGGGAGACGGGGGGTGGGAGACGGGGGGTGGGAGACGGGGGGTGGGAGACGGGGGGTGGGAGACGGGGGGTGGGAGACGGGGGGTGGGAGACGGGGGGTGGGAGACGGGGGGTGGGAGACGGGGGGTGGGAGACGGGGGGTGGGAGACGGGGGGTGGGAGACGGGGGGTGGGAGACGGGGGGTGGGAGACGGGGGGTGGGAGACGGGGGGTGGGAGACGGGGGGTGGGAGACGGGGGGTGGGAGACGGGGGGTGGGAGACGGGGGGTGGGAGACGGGGGGTGGGAGACGGGGGGTGGGAGACGGGGGGTGGGAGACGGGGGGTGGGAGACGGGGGGTGGGAGACGGGGGGTGGGAGACGGGGGGTGGGAGACGGGGGGTGGGAGACGGGGGGTGGGAGACGGGGGGGTGGGAGACGGGGGGTGGGAGACGGGGGGTGGGAGACGGGGGGTGGGAGACGGGGGGTGGGAGACGGGGGGTGGGAGACGGGGGGTGGGAGACGGGGGGTGGGAGACGGGGGGTGGGAGACGGGGGGTGGGAGACGGGGGGTGGGAGACGGGGGGTGGGAGACGGGGGGGTGGGAGACGGGGGGTGGGAGACGGGGGGTGGGAGACGGGGGGTGGGAGACGGGGGGTGGGAGACGGGGGGTGGGAGACGGGGGTGGGAGACGGGGGGTGGGAGACGGGGGGTGGGAGACGGGGGGTGGGAGACGGGGGGTGGGAGACGGGGGGGTGGGAGACGGGGGGTGGGAGACGGGGGGGGGTGGGAGACGGGGGGTGGGAGACGGGGGGTGGGAGACGGGGGGGTGGGAGACGGGGGGTGGGAGACGGGGGGGTGGGAGACGGGGGGGTGGGAGACGGGGGGTGGGAGACGGGGGGTGGGAGACGGGGGGTGGGAGACGGGGGGTGGGAGACGGGGGGTGGGAGACGGGGGGTGGGAGACGGGGGGTGGGAGACGGGGGGTGGGAGACGGGGGGTGGGAGACGGGGGGTGGGAGACGGGGGGGTGGGAGACGGGGGGTGGGAGACGGGGGGTGGGAGACGGGGGGTGGGAGACGGGGGGGTGGGAGACGGGGGGTGGGAGACGGGGGGTGGGAGACGGGGGGTGGGAGACGGGGGGTGGGAGACGGGGGGTGGGAGACGGGGGGTGGGAGACGGGGGGTGGGAGACGGGGGGTGGGAGACGGGGGGGGGGAGACGGGGGGGGGGGAGACGGGGGGGGGGAGACGGGGGGGGGGAGACGGGGGGGGGGAGACGGGGGGGGGGGAGACGGGGGGGGGGAGACGGGGGGGGGGAGACGGGGGGGGGGGAGACGGGGGGGGGGAGACGGGGGGGGGGGAGACGGGGGGGGGGGAGACGGGGGGGGGGGAGACGGGGGGGGGGAGACGGGGGGGGGGGAGACGGGGGGGGGGGAGACGGGGGGTGGGAGACGGGGGGTGGGAGACGGGGGGTGGGAGACGGGGGGTGGGAGACGGGGGGTGGGAGACGGGGGGTGGGAGACGGGGGGTGGGAGACGGGGGGTGGGAGACGGGGGGTGGGAGACGGGGGGTGGGAGACGGGGGGTGGGAGACGGGGGGTGGGAGACGGGGGGTGGGAGACGGGGGGTGGGAGACGGGGGGTGGGAGACGGGGGGTGGGAGACGGGGGGTGGGAGACGGGGGGTGGGAGACGGGGGGTGGGAGACGGGGGGTGGGAGACGGGGGGTGGGAGACGGGGGGTGGGAGACGGGGGGTGGGAGACGGGGGGTGGGAGACGGGGGGTGGGAGACGGGGGGTGGGAGACGGGGGGTGGGAGACGGGGGGGGGGAGACGGGGGGGGGGAGACGGGGGGGGGGAGACGGGGGGGGGGGAGACGGGGGGGGGGAGACGGGGGGGGGGGAGACGGGGGGGGGGAGACGGGGGGGGGGAGACGGGGGGGGGGAGACGGGGGGGGGGAGACGGGGGGGGGGAGACGGGGGGGGGGGAGACGGGGGGGGGGAGACGGGGGGGGGGAGACGGGGGGGGGGGAGACGGGGGGGGGAGACGGGGGGGGGGAGACGGGGGGGGGGAGACGGGGGGGGGGGAGACGGGGGGGGGGAGACGGGGGGGGGGAGACGGGGGGGGGGAGACGGGGGGGTGGGAGACGGGGGGTGGGAGACGGGGGGTGGGAGACGGGGGGTGGGAGACGGGGGGTGGGAGACGGGGGGTGGGAGACGGGGGGTGGGAGACGGGGGGTGGGAGACGGGGGGTGGGAGACGGGGGGTGGGAGACGGGGGGTGGGAGACGGGGGGTGGGAGACGGGGGGTGGGAGACGGGGGGTGGAGACGGGGGGGTGGGAGACGGGGGGTGGGAGACGGGGGGTGGGAGACGGGGGGTGGGAGACGGGGGGTGGGAGACGGGGGGTGGGAGACGGGGGGTGGGAGACGGGGGGTGGGAGACGGGGGGTGGGAGACGGGGGGTGGGAGACGGGGGGTGGGAGACGGGGGGTGGGAGACGGGGGGTGGGAGACGGGGGGTGGGAGACGGGGGGTGGGAGACGGGGGGTGGGAGACGGGGGGTGGGAGACGGGGGGTGGGAGACGGGGGGTGGGAGACGGGGGGTGGGAGACGGGGGGTGGGAGACGGGGGGTGGGAGACGGGGGGTGGGAGACGGGGGGTGGGAGACGGGGGGGTGGGAGACGGGGGGTGGAGACGGGGGGTGGGAGACGGGGGGTGGGAGACGGGGGGTGGGAGACGGGGGGGTGGGAGACGGGGGGTGGGAGACGGGGGGTGGGAGACGGGGGGTGGGAGACGGGGGGTGGGAGACGGGGGGTGGGGAGACGGGGGGTGGGAGACGGGGGGTGGGAGACGGGGGGTGGGAGACGGGGGGTGGGAGACGGGGGGTGGGAGACGGGGGGTGGGAGACGGGGGGTGGGAGACGGGGGGTGGGAGACGGGGGGTGGGAGACGGGGGGTGGGAGACGGGGGGTGGGAGACGGGGGGTGGGAGACGGGGGGTGGGAGACGGGGGGTGGGAGACGGGGGGTGGGAGACGGGGGGTGGGAGACGGGGGGGTGGGAGACGGGGGGTGGGAGACGGGGGGTGGGAGACGGGGGGTGGGAGACGGGGGGGTGGGAGACGGGGGGTGGGAGACGGGGGGGGGGTGGGAGACGGGGGGTGGGAGACGGGGGGGTGGGAGACGGGGGGTGGGAGACGGGGGGTGGGAGACGGGGGTGGGAGACGGGGGGTGGGAGACGGGGGGTGGGAGACGGGGGGTGGGAGACGGGGGGTGGGAGACGGGGGGTGGGAGACGGGGGGTGGGAGACGGGGGGTGGGAGACGGGGGGTGGGAGACGGGGGGTGGGAGACGGGGGGTGGGAGACGGGGGGTGGGAGACGGGGGGTGGGAGACGGGGGGTGGGAGACGGGGGGTGGGAGACGGGGGGTGGGAGACGGGGGGTGGGAGACGGGGGGTGGGAGACGGGGGGTGGGAGACGGGGGGTGGGAGACGGGGGGTGGGAGACGGGGGGTGGGAGACGGGGGGTGGGAGACGGGGGGTGGGAGACGGGGGGGTGGGAGACGGGGGGGTGGAGACGGGGGGTGGGAGACGGGGGGTGGGAGACGGGGGGTGGGAGACGGGGGGTGGGAGACGGGGGGTGGGAGACGGGGGGTGGGAGACGGGGGGTGGGAGACGGGGGGTGGGAGACGGGGGGTGGGAGACGGGGGGTGGGAGACGGGGGGTGGGAGACGGGGGGTGGGAGACGGGGGGTGGGAGACGGGGGGTGGGAGACGGGGGGTGGGAGACGGGGGGTGGGAGACGGGGGGTGGGAGACGGGGGGTGGGAGACGGGGGGTGGGAGACGGGGGGTGGGAGACGGGGGGTGGGAGACGGGGGGGTGGGAGACGGGGGGTGGGAGACGGGGGGTGGGAGACGGGGGGTGGGAGACGGGGGGTGGGAGACGGGGGGTGGGAGACGGGGGGTGGGAGACGGGGGGTGGGGAGACGGGGGGTGGGAGACGGGGGGTGGGAGACGGGGGGTGGGAGACGGGGGGTGGGAGACGGGGGGTGGGAGACGGGGGGGTGGGAGACGGGGGGTGGGAGACGGGGGGTGGGAGACGGGGGGTGGGAGACGGGGGGTGGGAGACGGGGGGTGGAGACGGGGGGTGGGAGACGGGGGGTGGGAGACGGGGGGTGGGAGACGGGGGGTGGGAGACGGGGGGTGGGAGACGGGGGGTGGGAGACGGGGGGTGGGAGACGGGGGGTGGGAGACGGGGGGTGGGAGACGGGGGGTGGGAGACGGGGGGTGGGAGACGGGGGGTGGGAGACGGGGGGTGGGAGACGGGGGGTGGGAGACGGGGGGTGGGAGACGGGGGGTGGGAGACGGGGGGTGGGAGACGGGGGGTGGGAGACGGGGGGGTGGGAGACGGGGGGTGGGAGACGGGGGGTGGGAGACGGGGGGTGGGAGACGGGGGGTGGGAGACGGGGGGTGGGAGACGGGGGGTGGGAGACGGGGGGTGGGAGACGGGGGGGGGGAGACGGGGGGGGGGAGACGGGGGGTGGGAGACGGGGGGTGGGAGACGGGGGGTGGGAGACGGGGGGTGGGAGACGGGGGGGGGGAGACGGGGGGGGGGAGACGGGGGGGGGAGACGGGGGTGGGAGATGGGGGGTGGGAGATGGGGGGGGGAGATGGGGGGTGGGAGATGGGGGGTGGGAGATGGGGGGGGAGATGGGGGGGGGAGGTGGGGGGGGGGAGGTGGGGGTGGGAGGTGGGGGATGGGGGGTGGGAGATGGGGGTGGGAGATGGGGGTGGGAGATGGGGGTGGGAGATGGGGGTGGGAGATGGGGGTGGGAGATGGGGGGTGGGAGATGGGGGGTGGGAGATGGGGGGTGGGAGATGGGGGGGAGACGGGGGGTGGGAGACGGGGGGGGACGGGGGGAGACGGGGGGGGGGAGACGGGGGGGGGGAGACGGGGGGGGGGAGACGGGGGGGTGGGAGACGGGGGGGTGGGAGACGGGGGGGTGGGAGACGGGGGGGTGGGAGACGGGGGGGTGGGAGACGGGGGGGTGGGAGACGGGGGGGTGGGAGACGGGGGGGTGGGAGACGGGGGGGTGGGAGACGGGGGGTGGGAGATGGGGGGGAGATGGGGGTGGGAGATGGGGTGGGAGATGGGGGGGGGAGATGGGGGGGGAGATGGGGGGGGAGATGGGGTGGGAGATGGGGGTGGGAGATGGGGGGTGGGAGATGGGGGGTGGGAGATGGGGGGTGGGAGATGGGGGGTGGGAGATGGGGGGTGGGAGATGGGGGGTGGGAGATGGGGGGTGGGAGATGGGGGGTGGGAGATGGGGGGGGGGAGATGGGGGGGGAGATGGGGGGGGAGATGGGGGGGGGAGATGGGGGGGGGAGATGGGGGGGGGAGATGGGGGTGGGAGATGGGGGGTGGGAGATGGGGGGGGAGATGGGGTGGGAGATGGGGGGTGGGAGATGGGGGGTGGGAGATGGGGGGTGGGAGATGGGGGGGGAGATGGGGGGGGGGAGATGGGGGGGGGAGATGGGGGTGGGAGATGGGGGATGCGGGGTGGGAGTGGGGGTGGGAGATGGGGGTGGGAGATGGGGGTGGGAGATGGGGGTGGGAGATGGGGGTGGGAGATGGGGGTGGGAGATGGGGGGGAGATGGGGGTGGGAGATGGGGGTGGGAGATGGGGGGGAGATGGGGGTGGGAGATGGGGGGGAGATGGGGTGGGATATGGGGTGGAGATGGGGGGGGAGATGGGGGTGGGAGATGGGGGTGGGAGATGGGGGTGGGAGATGGGGGTGGGAGATGGGGGTGGGAGATGGGGGTGGGAGATGGGGGGAGGAGATGGGGGGGGGGTGGGGGGTGGGAGATGTTGGGTGGGAGATGGGGGGGGAGATGGGGGGGGGGGGAGATGGGGGGGGGATGGGGGTGGGAGATGGGGGGGGGAGATGGGGGGGGGTGGGGGGTGGAGATGTTGGGTGGGAGATGGGGGGGGGGAGATGGGGGGGGGGGAGATGGGGGGGGGATGGGGGGTGGGAGATGGGGGTGGGAGATGGGGGTGGGAGATGGGGGGTGGGAGATGGGGGTGGGAGATGGGGGTGGGAGATGGGGGGGGGGAGATGGGGGTGGGAGATGGGGGGGGGAGATGGGGGTGGGAGATGGGGGGGGGAGATGGGGGGGGGATGGGGGGGGGGAGATGGGGGGGGGAGATGGGGGGGGGATGGGGGTGGAGATGGGGGGTGGGAGATGGGGGTGGGGAGATGGGGGTGGGAGATGGGGGTGGGAGATGGGGGTGGGAGATGGGGGGGGAGATGGGGGGTGGGAGATGGGGGGGGGGAGATGGGGGTGGGAGATGGGGGTGGGGAATGGGGGGGGAGATGGGGGTGGGAGTGGGGGGGGGAGATGGGGGTGGGAGATGGGGGGGGGAGATGGGGGTGGGAGATGGGGGGGGGAGATGAGGGTGGGAGATGGGGGTGGGAGATGGGGGTGGGAGATGGGAGTGGGAGATGGGGGGGGGATGGGGGTGGGAGATGGGGGTGGGAGATGGGGGGAGGAGATGGGGGTGGGAGATGGGGGTGGGTGATGGGGGTGGGAGATGGGGGTGGGTGATGGGGGGGGGGAGATGGGGGGTGGGAGATGGGGGGTGGGAGATGGGAGTGGGAGATGGGGGGGAGATGGAGGTGGGAGATGGGAGTGGGAGATGGGGGGGGGGATGGGGGTGGGAGATGGGGGTGGGAGATGGGGGGGGGAGATGGGGGTGGGAGATGGGGGGGGGAGATGGGGGTGGGAGATGGGGGTGGGAGATGGGGGGGGAGATGGGGGTGGGAGATGGGGGTGGGAGATGGGGGGAGATGGGGGTGGAGATGAGAGTGGGAGATGGGGGGGGATGGGGGTGGGAGATGGGGGTGGGAGATGGGGGTGGGAGATGGGGGGGGGAGATGGGGGGGGGATGGGGTGGGAGAAGGGGGTGAGAGATGGGGGTGGGAGATGGGGGTGGGAGATGGGGGTGGGAGATGGGGGTGGAGATGGGGGTGGGAGATGGGGGTGGGAGATGGGGGTGGGAGATGGGGGGGGGAGATGGGGGGTGGGAGATGGGGGGGGGAGATGGGGGTGGGAGATGGGGGGTGGGAGATGGGGGGGGAGATGGGGGGTGGGAGATGGGGGTGGGAGATGGGGTGGAGATGGGGGTGGTAGATGGGGGTGGGAGATGGGGGTGGGAGATGGGGGTGGGAGATGGGGGGTGGGAGATGGGGGTGGAGATGGGGGTGGGAGATGGGGGTGGGGGGGAGATGGGGGGGGGATGGGGGTGGGAGATGGGGGGGGGAGATGGGGGGGGGTGGGGGGTGGAGATGTTGGGTGGAGATGGGGGGGGGAGATGGGGGGGGGGAGATGGGGGGGGGGGATGGGGGTGGGAGATGGGGGTGGGAGATGGGGGTGGGAGATGGGGGTGGGAGATGGGGGTGGGAGATGGGGGTGGGAGATGGGGGGGGGGAGATGGGGGTGGGAGATGGGGGGGGGAGATGGGGGTGGGAGATGGGGGGGGGAGATGGGGGGGGGATGGGGGGGGGAGATGGGGGGGGAGATGGGGGGGGGATGGGGGTGGGAGATGGGGGGTGGGAGATGGGGGTGGGAGATGGGGGTGGGAGATGGGGGTGGGAGATGGGGGTGGGAGATGGGGGGGGAGATGGGGGGTGGGAGATGGGGGGGGGAGATGGGGGTGGGAGATGGGGGTGGGAAATGGGGGGGAGATGGGGGTGGGAGATGGGGGGGGGAGATGGGGGGTGGGAGATGGGGGGGGGAGATGGGGGTGGGAGATGGGGGGGGGAGATGAGGGTGGGAGATGGGGGTGGGAGATGGGGGTGGGAGATGGGAGTGGGAGATGGGGGGGGGATGGGGGTGGGAGATGGGGGTGGGAGATGGGGGGAGGAGATGGGGGTGGGAGATGGGGGTGGAGATGGGGGTGGGAGATGGGGGTGGGAGATGGGGGGGGGAGATGGGGGGGTGGGAGATGGGGGGTGGAGATGGGAGTGGGAGATGGGGGGGAGATGGAGGTGGGAGATGGGAGTGGGAGATGGGGGGGGGGATGGGGGTGGGAGATGGGGGTGGGAGATGGGGGGGGGAGATGGGGGTGGGAGATGGGGGGGGAGATGGGGGTGGGAGATGGGGGTGGGAGATGGGGGGGGAGATGGGGGTGGGAGATGGGGGGTGGGAGATGGGGGTGGGAGATGAGAGTGGGAGATGGGGGGGGATGGGGGTGGAGATGGGGGTGGGAGATGGGGGTGGGAGATGGGGGGGGAGATGGGGGGGGGGATGGGGGTGGGAGAAGGGGGTGTGAGATGGGGGTGGGAGATGGGGGTGGGTGATGGGGTGGGAGATGGGGTGGGAGATGGGGGTGGGAGATGGGGGTGGGAGATGGGGGTGGGAGATGGGGGGGGGGAGATGGGGGGTGGGAGATGGGGGGGGGAGATGGGGGTGGGAGATGGGGGGTGGGAGATGGGGGGGGAGATGGGGGGTGGGTGATGGGGGGTGGGAGATGGGGGTGGGAGATGGGGGTGGTAGATGGGGGTGGGAGATGGGGGTGGGAGATGGGGGTGGGAGATGGGGGTGGGAGATGGGGGTGGAGATTGGGGGTGGGAGATGGGGGTGGGAGATGGGGGTGGGGGGGCGTACATTGTTGGGAGTGGGCCACCAACACACCGTTGGCGATTATCTGAACCGGTCCTGGGCCTCCCCTAGGTCGACTTAGCCTCAAGGGCGGCCCGGCGTACTGCTGGCCAACCACCCCCTCGTGTGCCTTGCCGGCCTTCATAGATGCCACTCGTTTATAGCACTTGCCCCAACATTATTTTCAGGCTATACGGGGATCTTTGTTTTTTGTTCATTGTTCCGGCGGATGGTCACGCAACTCGTTCACGTTGAGTGTCGTCACGAGGCCGGGGCAGTGTCAGGCCAATCTGATTCCCTCTCTCCCCTCTCTCCCCCCTCTCTCTCACCTCTCTCCTTCTCTCTCTCTCTCTCACCCACCTCTCCATCTCTGACGCTCTCTCTCCCCACCCCTCTCTCTCGCCCTCTCTCTCCCACGCGGCCGTTGCTACGAACTTCCGGTCCACGTAAATTAGACCCCGGCTCTCGCCTTTTACCGCCGGGTTTGTGTTCTTGTTTTTGTACACACGGTTGATGCTGCATTGTTTGTGTCTGTTTCACAGACGGTACCCCCGCTCGTCTCCTGCCCCTGATGTAATGTTTCCTTTAATAATACATTTTCGCATGTTTAATATTATTATTCATTGCACACGCACAGCCTTTAAATGCGCACACACGTGTGTGAATGCGTGTGTAAATGAACACGTGTTCGTGTATTTATGGGCGGCATGGATCGCTCCCACTCACACGCGCATACACACACACACACGTGTTCATTTACGCACGTGTTCATTTAGGTACGTGTTCATTTGGGCACGTGTTTTTTCACGCACGTGTTCATTGACGCACGTGTTCATTGACACACGTGTCCATTGACGCACGTGTTCATTGACACACGTGTTCATTTCCGCACGTGTTCATTGACGCACGTGTTCATTTACACGCGTGTTCATTTACACACGTGTCCATTGACGCACGTGTTCATTTCCGCACGTGTTCATTGACGCACGTGTTCATTTACACGCGTGTTCATTTACACACGTGTCCATTGACGCACGTGTTCCTTTGCGCACTTGTTCCTTTGCGCACGTGTTCATTGACGCACGTGTTCATTGACGCACGTGTCCATTTACACACGTGTTCATTTACACGTGCTCATTGACGCACGTGTCCATTGACGCACGTGTCCATTGACGCACGTGTCCATTGACGCACGTGTCCATTGACGCACGTGGTCATTGACGCACGTGTTCATTGACGCACGTGTTCATTGACGCACGTGTCCATTGACGCACGTGTTCATTGACGCACGTGTTCATTTACGCACGTGTCCATTGACGCACGTGTTCATTGACGCACGTGTTCATTGACGCACGTGTTCATTTACACGCGTGTTCATTTACACACGTGTCCATTGACGCACGTGTTCATTTCCGCACGTGTTCATTGACGCACGTGTTCATTTACACGCGTGTTCATTTACACACGTGTCCATTGACGCACGTGTTCCTTTGCGCACTTGTTCCTTTGCGCACGTGTTCATTGACGCACGTGTTCATTGACGCACGTGTCCATTTACACACGTGTTCATTTACACGTGCTCATTGACGCACGTGTCCATTGACGCACGTGTCCATTGACGCACGTGTCCATTGACGCACGTGTCCATTGACGCACGTGGTCATTGACGCACGTGTTCATTGACGCACGTGTTCATTGACGCACGTGTCCATTGACGCACGTGTTCATTGACGCACGTGTTCATTTACGCACGTGTCCATTGACGCACGTGTTCATTGACGCACGTGTTCATTGACGCACGTGTTCATTTACACACGTGTTCATTGACGCACGTTTCATTGACACACGTGTTCATTTACGCACGTGTCCATTGACGCACGTGTTCATTGACGCACGTGTTCATTGACGCACGTGTTCATTTACACACGTGTTCATTGACGCACGTTTCATTGACACACGTGTCCATTGACGCACGTGTTCATTGACGCACGTGTTCATTTACACACGTGTTCATTGACGCACGTTTCATTGACACACGTGTTCATTGACACACGTGTTCATTGACACACGTGTTCATTGACGCACGTGTTCATTGACGCACGTGTTCATTGACACACGTGTCCATTTACGCACGTGTTCATTGACACACGTGTTCATTGACGCACGTGTTCATTGACGCACGCGTTCATTGACGCACGTGTTCATTGACGCACGTGTTCATTGACGCACGTGTTCATTGACGCACGTGTTCATTGACGCACGTGTTCATTGACACACGTGTTCATTGACACACGTGTTCATTTGCGCACGTGTTCATTGACGCACGTGTTCATTGACGCACGTGTCCATTGACGCACGTGTTCCCCCTATTCGGCACGTGTTTATTCCGTGTTCTCCGGTATCCTCCTCCCATAGTTAAAACCACACTCACAGTGGAACTGATATTCGCCAAAATCCCACGTCCATTGAACCCCGAGAAAGTCCCCTGCAAGTCACTCAACTGGCATCACCCAGGAGCAGCATCGGCGGCCGCATGGCGCCCCCCTACTGCGGAAACTTCTCGGAACCCTCGAGACTCGGCAAGGCCCTCCTGATGATAACAATACTGGCTATGAAGGCCGGTGGCTAAGGCACACTCAATCCCGCTACGTCACGCACCATTAAACACCATCACATACCATCACATCCCACTACGCACCATCACACACCATCACACACCATCACATCCCACTACGCGCCATCACACACCATCACGCACCATCACGCGAAACTACGCACCATCACGCACCATCACGCACCATCACACTTTGCACTAAGGGATGGTAGCACTTGCCTCCCGGTGCTAGTATCAACTGCACACCGCACCACCTACTCATTTAAGGCTGAGTGGACCTAGTGGAAGCCCGGGACTGGTTTTCCGATGTTAGCCCTGGCTGGGTGTGTAGTGCGGTGCGCTAACTACTGTTCCACCGCTCAACACACACACGTCTATACACAAAGACAAATATCCCCCGTATAGCCTTAACAGACTGTTGGGGCAAGTGCTGTTAGCGAGCACCTATGAAGGCCTGTACAGCACACGAGGGGGTGAGTGGCCAACACCACGCCCGGCCGCCTTTGTCTCCCCAGTGGCGATGTTTACACACCGCACCAGTTACTCGTTTGAGGCTGAGTCGACCTAGGGGAGGCCCAGGACCGTTGGAGACAATCGTCACTGGTGTTGGCCGTGAGCGGGTCACCGTGTTTGTAGCGCAGACACACACTCCCCCAATCACACACACAGCAACAAAAGCTATTCGCCACTAAGTGGCGGTGAAGTCACCACAGCGCTTGTGCCAGGCTATGTGCACGTTGAGGCCACATGAAGTGTCGAACGCCTGCTGGCAGGAGGTCACGGGGCAGACCCAGTTGCTACGGGTCGACTGACTGAGATGACTAATGCACCACCTGTGTCCCCTATTGTGCCTTGCTGTGCTTTAGCCACCCGGCGCTCCGCTCGTTGTTGTGAGCGTCGCTCCTCCACCCTTCGTTGTTGTTGGAGGGCGACTGCCTCCAACTGCCCAGTAGCATCCTTCACGAGCCTCCTCCACAGAGGCCGATCTTGACATCGCTGGTACCAGTCATCCGCAAGTCCACTCAGCTCCACGTCCTCCTGTACCACATCACTCCATCTCTCCTCTAGCCCGTGCCAGGCCCGTTTAGCCCCCTGGATCCGGCCGAACAAAAGCTGTTTAGCCATGCGGTGGCTGGGCATGCGGGATACATGACCCAGCCAACGCAGCCTTGCCTGCCAGAGGAGCTCACCGATGGGACTTTGTCCAGATCTTTAAAGGATTTGTGAACTCCTCACACAATCCAGCCTGGTTAAACCCAGGATGGATCGTAGGCTTGCCAGCCTAAATGTTTCTAAACGGCGAAGATGTTACATTAGTTGGGTCCACGTTTCGCAAGCGTAACGAAGGGAGGGAATGACTGTGGCCGAGAAGACCTTAAACTTCGTGCAGAGCAACAGACCAGATAGCATCCACACAGCGATACGCAACCGATGAAAAGATATTGCCACTCGACTGATTCGGAGTGAGACCTCTGCTGTTAAACCGAAGCCGGTCATGAGCACGACTGCCCCATCACCAATTGGGAGTTGTGGGGGTGGAGTGTCCGATGGTACAAAATACCCAGGCAGGTGCTTAGTTGTGGTGGGGCTGATGGTAAGGCCCCACCTCTTAGTGGCAAGCTCCAGGTTCAGCAGCAGCGCCTCCAACTCCTTCTCTGAGTGAGCAGCAATTACCAGATAATCGGCAAACATCACGTGGTTGACCAATAGGGAGCCATCCCTTGACCGCACCCGGGCATTGATCAGCCTCCCATGGTATTTGTACCAAATGGAAATTCCTCCGGTACAGCCATCGAAGGCTTCATGAACTACGTGGTCGAAATAGATGTTAAATAACGTGGGAGCCAGGGAATATCCCCGTCGCACCACTAGGCGAACAGGGAAAGCTCCTACTCCCGGCCACGTAGTTTTACCCGTGCCCGCTCACCATCACAGACACACTCATCCAGTCACACACGGACAGACACACACACTCATCCAGTCACTCACCTACACACACTCATCCAGTCACACACCTACACTCCCCCAGTCACACACGGGCACATACACTCCCCCAGTCACACACACACACACAGACGCATTCCTCCACTCACACACACACACACGTGGAATTAAATAAATAAACGAATGCCCCCGTCCTTTCTAACAAAATCACAGTCGCGCCAGTTTCCCGGAGTCTGATTCCCGAGAATTCCTCTGATCCCAGATCAGCCGCTCTCTCAACTTGAAAGTCCGCCCTCTGGCTTCCACCCCCTACATGGCTGGGAGATGGAGGGGGTGGTGGAGGGGGTGGTGGAGGGGGTGGGGGAACAGGGAGGGAGAGGGGCGGTAGAGGAGGATGAGGGGAGAGGCAGCGTGGACAACTCCAGACAGCTCAGCGTTGTGTGACTTGGTGTGAGTGACTATGGCAGACGGAGAGAGATAGAAGGGGGGGGGGGGAGAGAAGGGGGAGAGAGGTGGGTGAAGGGGGAGAGGGGAGAGCGGTGGCAGATGACGGGGAGCTCTGCATGCTGATATGAGCTACCCGTCGGAGGCCGTCGGACTGCGAGAAGGGCTGCGTGCAGAACGAGAGAGAGCGAGAGAGAGAGCGATAGAGTGAGCGAGAGAGTGACCGAGAGAGTGACCGAGAGACTGAGCGAGAGAGTGAGCGAGAGGTGGGGGTTTACATAAAACAAAGTAAAAAAATGTACGAAATGATGAACGAAGCAAAGTGCCGACTACACCGAGCATCTTCTTGTTTCCACTGATCGTAAAAAAAGAGAGAGAGGTAGAGGAGAGATGAAAGGAGACGGGAAAAGAGGTGGAGGAGAGAGGAGAGAACGAGACGGAAAGGGAGAGTAAAAAAAAAGAAAGAGCTCGTGGGGGGGGGGAGAGAGAAAACAGGAGAGAGAGAGAATGGGAGAGAGGCGTGGGGAGAGCTAAAGACATTTTTATATGTCAAGAGAGAAATACTTGATTCTGTCAGAAACGAGCGGATGGACGTAGTAATGACGATGATGATGATGCCTTGGCTTCTGCCGATGTTGCTGATGATGCCGCCTTCGCTGATGATAATGCTGATGATGATGATAATGCTGTTACTGATGATGATCGTGCTGCTGCTGAAGATAACGCTGCTGCGGATGATGATCAGCATGTTGCCGCTGATGATACTGCAGCTGATGATGATGATAATGCTGCTCATGATGATGATAATGCTGCTGCTGATGATCAGGATGTTGCTGCTGATAATGATGATGATAATGCTGCTCATGATGATGATAATGCTGCTGCTGCTGATGAGATACAGGATGTTGCTGCTGATGATAATTCAGCTGATGAAGATGATGCTGCTGCTGATGATGATAATGATGTTTCATATGATGATGATAATGATGCTACTACAGCCGTTGCTGCTGATGGTGAGACTGCTTCTGTTGCCGATGAGGATTAATCTATAAGCTGGTGCTGCTGATGATGATGCTGCTGCTGCTGATGATGATAACAAACGACGAATATTCAAACGTTCATGAAACACACCGCACATATAGACACAAAGACAAAGATCTCCCGTATAGGCTGTTGGGGCAAGTGATGTTAGCGAACAACCAATGAAGGACACGCGGCCGACTTTGTCTCTCCCTAGCGCTGATGCTCTATGAACTGGACAACTATAAACTATTTTATTTTACCAGCTCGACACCACTGAGCAGTGTAGCTCTTCTTTTTCAGAAGCGACTCTGGCAGTCACAGATGATAGCGCAACGAAGTGGCTTATCGCGTGGCCATTTCTATACTCACTCGGTTCTTTCGGTAAAGTCACGTATGTAGATATAAAATAACATTTAAATAAATCACAAATTAAATTAAAATAGGGCATTTCTAGCAGCCAAACACTCTAAGCACGTGATGTTGATTGTAAATGAGGGAGGGGAAAACCGGAGGACACGGGGAGAGACACCGCAAACTCCAAATATACAACAGCAGGCGTCAGGGTCGGGTGATCGAACCCACGACCTCCTGTATACGAGGCGAGGAAGTTAACATCTCCTAGCCACCGTGATGATGATGATGAGAGAGAGACGCAAACTCCAAATATACAGCAGGTGTCTTGGTCGAGATCGAACCCACGACCTCCTGCACACCAGGCGAGGTAGTTAACATCTCATAGCCACCGTGGCGCCCCTCTACCTAGCGGGGTAGGGGTGGTGGGGGTGGAGTACGGTGGGGGGGGGGGTGAAGCCCGGGGTCAGCTCAGACATTCACCACTGACGGTAGCCGTGAGCGGTAGTTGTGTCCGGGGGGGGGGGTGCAGGTCCCCGGGGTCGCTGGGGTTGGCGTCGGCATGAAGCGCCCGAGACCCGGAGCGGTGGGGGGTGGGGAGTGAATGGGAGTTCAGGGTGTGTGGGTGGTGGGGGGAGTGAATGGGAGTTCAGGGTGAGTGGGTGGTGGTGGTGGGGGGGGGGAGTTCAGGGTGGTGGTGGTGGGGGGGGTGAGTGAATGGGAGTTCAGGGTGGGAGGGTGGGTGGTGGTGGGGGGAGTTCAGGGTGGGTGGGTGGTGGTGGGGGGGAGAGTGAATGGGGAGTTCAGGGTGGGAGGGTGGTGGGGGGAGTGAATGGGAGTTCAGGGTGGGTGGGTGGTGGTGGTGGGGAGTGAATGGGAGTTCAGGGTGGTGGTGGTGGTGGTGGTGGTGGGAGGTGAATGGGAGTTCAGGGTGGTGGTGGTGGTGGGAGTAAATGGAGTTCAGGATGGTGGTGGTGGGGGGGGGAGTGAATGGGAGTTCAGGGTGGTGGTGGTGGTGGGGGGGAGGTGAATGGGAGTTCAGGGTGGGTGGTGGTGGTGGTGGTGGTGGTGGGGGGAGTTCAGGGAGGGTGGGTGGTGGGGGGAGTTCAGGGTGGTGGTGGTGGTGGTGGGGGGGGGGAGAGTGAATGGGAGTTCAGGGTGGTGGTGGTGGGGGGAGTGAATGGGAGTTCAGGGTGGTGGTGGTGGTGGGGGAGTGAATGGGAGTTCAAGGTGGGTGGTGGTGGTGGTGGTGGGGGGAGTTCAGGGAGGGTGGGGGTAGTGGGGGGAGTTCAGGGTGGTGGTGGTGGTGGTGGGGGGGGGGGAGTGAATGGGAGTTCAGGGTGGTGGTGGTGGTGGGGGGAGTGAATGGGAGTTCAGGGTGGTGGTGGTGGTGGGGGGAGTGAATGGGAGTTCAGGGTGGGTGGTGGTGGTGGTGGTGGGGGGGAGTTCAGGGAGGGTGGGGTGGTGGGGGGGAGTGGGGGGAGTTCAGGGTGGTGGTGGTGGTGGTGGGGGGGGGAGTTCAGGGTGGGTGGTGGTGGTGGTGGTGGGGGGAGAGTGAATGGGAGTTCAGGGTGGGTGGTGGTGGTGGTGGTGGGGGGAGTTCAGGGAGGGTGGGTGGTGGGGGGAGTGGGGGGAGTTCAGGGTGGTGGTGGTGGTGGTGGGGGGGGAGTTCAGGGTGGGTGGTGGTGGTGGTGGGGGGAGTGAATGGAGTTCAGGGTGGGTGGTGGTAGTGGTGGTGGGGGGAGTTCAGGGAGGGTGGGTGGTGGGGGGAGTAGGGGGAGTTCAGGGTGGTGGTGGTGGTGGTGGGGGGGGAGTTCAGGGGGAGGGGGTGGTGGTGGTGGTGGTGGTGGGAGAGTGAATGGGAGTTCAGGGTGGGTGGTGGTGGTGGGGGGGAGTTCAGGGAGGGTGGGTGGTGGGGGGAGTGGGGGGAGTTCAGGGTGGTGGTGGTGGTGGTGGGGGGGGGGGGGGAGTTCAGGGTGGGTGGTGGTGGTGGTGGTGGGGGGAGCAGTGAATGGGAGTTCAGGGTGGGTGGTGGTGGTGGTGGTGGTGGGGGGAGTTCAGGGAGGGTGGGTGGTGGGGGGAGTTCAGGGTGGTGGTGGTGGTGGTGGGGGGAGTTCAGGGAGGGTGGGTGGTGGGAGGAGTGGGGGGAGTTCAGGGTGGTGGTGGTGGTGGTGGGGGGGGAAAATTCAGGTGGGTGGTGGTGGTGGTGGGTGGAGAGTGAATGGAGTTCAGGGTGGGTGGTGGTGGTGGTGGTGGGGGGAGTTCAGGGAGGGTGGGTGGTGGGGGGAGTGGGGGGAGTTCAGGGTGGTGGTGGTGGTGGTGGGGGGGGAGTTCAGGGTGGGAGGTGGTGGTGGTGGTGGGGGGAGAGTGAATGGGAGTTCAGGGTGGGTGGTGGTGGTGGTGGTGGGGGAAGTTCAGGGAAGGTGGGTGGTGGGGGGAGTGGGGGGAGTTCAGGGTGGTGGTGGTGGAGGTGGGGGGGGGAGTTCAGGGTGGGTGGTGGTGGTGGTGGTGGGGGAGAGTGAATGGGAGTTCAGGGTGGGTGGTGGTGGTGGTGGTGGTGGGGGGAGTTCAGGGAGGGTGGGGTGGTGGGGGGAGTTCAGGGTGGTGGTGGTTGTGGTGGGGGGGGGGGAGTTCAGGGTGGGTGGTGGTGGTGGTGGTGGGGGGAGAGTGAATGGGAATTCAGGGTGGGTGGTGGTGGTGGTGGGGGGAGTTCAGGGTGGTGGTGGTGGGGGGGGGGAGTTCAGGGTGGGTGGTGGTGGTGGTGGTGGGGGGAGAGTGAATGGGAGTTCAGGGTGGGTGGTGGTGGTGGGGGGGGGAGTTCAGGGTGGGTGGTGGTGGTGGTGGTGGGGGGAGAGTGAATGGGAGTTCAGGGTGGGTGGTGGTGGTGGTGGTGGGGGGAGTTCAGGGAGGGTGGGTGGTGGGGGGAGTGGGGGGAGTTCAGGGTGGTGGTGGTGGGGGGGGGAGTTCAGGGTGGGTGGTGGTGGTGGTGGGGGGGGGAGAGTGAATGGGAGTTCAGGGTGGGTGGTGGTGGTGGTGGGGGGAGTTCAGGGAGGGTGGGTGGTGGGGGGAGTGGGGGGAGTTCAGGGTGGTGGTGGTGGTGGGGGGGGGAGTTCAGGGTGGGTGGTGGAGGTGGTGGTGGGGGGAGAGTGAATGGGAGTTCAGGGTGGTGGTGGTGGTGGTGGTGGGGGGAGTTCAGGGAGGGTGGGTGGTGGGGGGAGTGGGGGGAGTTCAGGGTGGTGGTGGTGGTGGGGGGGGGGAGTTCAGGGTGGGTGGTGGTGGTGGTGGTGGGGGGAGAGTGAATGGGAGTTCAGGATGGGTGGTGGTGGTGGGGGGAGTTCAGGGAGGGTGGGTGGTGGGGGGAGTGGAGGGAGTTCAGGGTGGTGGTGGTGGTGGTGGTGGGGGGGGGAGTTCAGGGTGGGTGGTGGTGGTGGTGGTGGGGGGAGAGTGAATGGGAGTTCAGGGTGGGTGGTGGTGGTGGGGGGAGTTCAGGGAGGGTGGGTGGTGGGGGGAGTGGGGGGAGTTCAGGGTGGTGGTGGTGGTGGTGGGGGGGGGGAGTTCAGGGTGGGTGGTGGTGGTGGTTGTGGGGGGAGAGTGAATGGGAGTTCAGGGTGGGTGGTGGTGGTGGTGGTGGGGGGAGTTCAGGGAGGGTGGGTGGTGGGGGGAGTGGGGGGAGTTCAGGGTGGTGGTGGTGGTGGTGGGGGGGGAGTTCAGAGTGGGTGGTGGGGGGGGGAGTGGAAGGAGAGTGAATGGGAGTTCAGGGGGGAGTTCAGGGAGGGTGGGTGGTGGGGGGGAGTGGTGGGAGTTCAGGGTGGGTGGTGGTGGTGGTGGTTGGGGGAGAGTGAATGGGAGTTCAGGGTGGGTGGTGGGGGGAGTGGGGGGAGTTCAGGGGTGGTGGTGGTGGTGGTGGTGGGGGGAGTTCAGGGAGGGTGGGTGGTGGGGGGGAGTGGGGGGAGTTCAGGGTGGTGGTGGTGTGGTGGGGGGGGGGGAGTTCAGGGTGGGTGTGGAGGTGGTGGTGGGGGGAGAGTGAATGGGAGTTCAGGGTGGGTGGTGGTGGTGGTGGGTGGAGGAGTTCAGGGAGGGTGGGTGGTGGGGGGAGTGGGGGGAGTTCAGGGTGGTGGTGGTGGTGGGGGGGGGGGAGTTCAGGGTGGGTGGTGGTGGTGGTGGTGGGGGGAGAGTGAATGGGAGTTCAGGATGGGTGGTGGTGGTGGGGGGAGTTCAGGGAGGGTGGGGTGGTGGGGGGAGTGGGAGGGAGTTCAGGGTGGTGGTGGTGGTGGTGGTGGGGGGGGGGAGTTCAGGGGTGGGTGGTGGTGGTGGTGGTGGGGGGAGAGTGAATGGGAGTTCAGGGTGGGTGGTGGTGGTGGGGGGAGTTCAGGGAGGGTGGGTGGTGGGGGGAGTGGGGGGAGTTCAGGGTGGTGGTGGTGGTGGTGGTGGGGGGGGGGAGTTCAGGGTGGTGGTGGTGGGTGGTTGTGGGGGGAGAGTGAATGGGAGTTCAAGGTGGGTGGTGGTGGTGGTGGTGGGGGGAGTTCAGGGAGGGTGGGTGGTGGGGGGAGTGGGGGGGAGTTCAGGGTGGTGGTGTGGTGGTGGGGGGGGAGTTCAGAGTGGGTGGTGGGGGGGGGAATGGGGGGAGAGTGAATGGGAGTTCAGGGTGGGTGGTGGTGGTGGTGGTGGTGGGGGGAGTTCAGGGAGGGTGGTGGGGGGAGTGGGGGGAGTTCAGGGTGGGTGGTGGTGGTGGGTGGTGGGGGGAGAGTGAATGGGAGTTCAGGTGTGGGTGGTGGGGGGGAGTGTGGGGGAGTTCAGGGTGGTGGTGGTGGTGGGGGGGGGGGGGTTCAGGGTGGGTGGTGGTGGTGGTGGTGGGGGGAGAGTGAATGGGAGTTCAGGGTGGGTGGTGGTGGTGGTGTGGGGGGGGGAGTTCAGAGTGGGTGGTGGTGGGGGGAGTGGGGGGAGAGTGAATGGAGTTCAGGGTGGGTGGTGTGGTGGTGGTGGTGGTGGGGGGGAGTTCAGGGAGGGTGGGTGGTGGTGGTGGGGGGGGGGAGTTCAGGGTGGGTGGTGGTGGTGGTGGTGGGGGGAGAGTGAATGGGAGTTCAGGGGTGGGTGGTGGGGGGAGTGGGGGGAGTTCAGGGTGGTGGTGGTGGTGGGGGGGGGAGTTCAGGGTGGGGTGGTGGTGGTGGTGGGGGGGAGAGTGAATGGGAGTTCAGGGTGGGTGGTGGTGGTGGTGGTGGGGGGAGTTCAGGGAGGGTGGGTGGTGGGGGGAGTGGAGGGAGTTCAGGGTGGTGGTGGTGGTGGTGGGGGGGGGAGTTCAGGGTGGGTGGTGGTGGTGGTGGGAGAGTGAATGGGAGTTCAGGGTGGGTGGTGGTGGTGGTGGTGGGGGGAGTTCAGGGAGGGTGGGTGGTGGGGGGAGTGGGGGGAAGTTCAGGGTGGTGGTGGTGGGGGGTGGGAGTTCAGGGGTGGGTGGTGGTAGTGGTGGTGGGGGGAGTTCAGGGAGGGGTGGGTGGTGGGGGGAGTGGGGGGAGTTCAGGGGGTGGTGGTGGTTGGTGGTGGGGGGGGAGTTCAGGGTGGGTGGTGGTGGTGGTGGTGGGAGAGTGAATGGGAGTTCAGGGTGGGTGGTGGTGGTGGGGGGGGAGTTCAGGGAGGGTGGGTGGTGGGGGGGAGTGGGGGGAGTTCAGGGTGGTGGTGGTGGTGGTGGGGGGGGGGGAGTTCAGGGTGGGTGGTGGTGGTGGTGGTGGGGGGAGAGTGAATGGGAGTTCAGGGTGGGTGGTGGTGGTGGTGGTGGTGGGGGGAGTTCAGGGAGGGTGGGTGGTGGGGGGAGTTCAGGGTGGTGGTGGTGGTGGTGGGGGGGGGAGTTCAGGGTGGGTGGTGGTGGGGGGGAGAGTAAATGGGAGTTCAGGGTGGGTGGGTGGTGGTGGTGGTGGGGGGAGTTCAGGGAGGGTGGGTGGTGGGAGGAGTGGGGGGAGTTCAGGGTGGTGGTGGTGGTGGTGGGGGGGGGAATTCAGGGTGGGTGGTGGTGGTGGTGGGTGGAGAGTGAATGGGAGTTCAGGGGTGGGTGGTGGTGGTGGTGGTGGGGGGGAGTTCAGGGAGGGTGGGTGGTGGGGGGAGTGGGGGGAGTTCAGGGTGGTGGTGGTGGTGGTGGGGGGGGAGTTCAGGGTGGGTGGTGGTGGTGGTGGTGGGGGGAGAGTGAATGGGAGTTCAGGGTGGTGGTGGTGGTGGTGGGGAAGTTCAGGGAGGGTGGGTGGTGGGGGGAGTGGGGGAGTTCAGGGTGGTGGTGGTGGAGGTGGGGGGGGAGTTCAGGGTGGGTGGTGGTGGTGGTGGTGGGGGGAGAGTGAATGGGAGTTCAGGGTGGGTGGTGGTGGTGGTGGTGGTGGTGGAGGGAGTTCAGGGAGGGTGGGTGGTGGGGGGAGTGGGGGGAGTTCAGGGTGGTGGTGGTTGTGGTGGTGGGGGGGGAGTTCAGGGTGGGTGGTGGTGGTGGTGGTGGGGGGAGAGTGAATGGGAGTTCAGGGTGGGTGGTGGTGGTGGTGGGGGGAGTTCAGGGTGGTGGTGGTGGTGGTGGGGGGGGGAGTTCAGGGTGGGTGGTGGTGGTGGTGGTGGGGGGGAGAGTGAATGGGAGTTCAGGGTGGGTGGTGGGGGGAGTGGGGGGAGTTCAGGGGGTGGTGGTGGTGGTGGTGAGGGGGGGAGTTCAGGGTGGGTGGTGGTGGTGGTGGTGGGGGGGAGAGTGAATGGGAGTTCAGGGTGGGTGGTGGTGGTGGTGGTGGGGGGAGTTCAGGGAGGGTGGGTGGTGGGGGGGAGTGGGGGGGAGTTCAGGGTGGTGGTGGTGGGGGGGGGAGTTCAGGGTGGGTGGTGGTGGTGGTGGGGGGGGGAAAGTGAATGGAGTTCAGGGTGGGTGGTGGTGGTGGTGGGGGAGTTCAGGAGGGTGGGTGGTGGGGGGAGTGGGGGGAGTTCAGGGTGGTGGTGGTGGTGGGGGGGGGAGTTCAGGGTGGGTGGTGGAGGTGGTGGTGGGGGGAGAGTGAATGGGAGTTCAGGGTGGGTGGTGGTGGTGGTGGTGGGGGGAGTTCAGGGAGGGTGTGGTGGTGGGGGGAGTGGGGGGAGTTCAGGGTGGTGGTGGTGGTGGGGGGGGGGGAGTTCAGGGTGGGTGGTGGTGGTGGTGGTGGGGGGGAGAGTGAATGGGAGTTCAGGATGGGTGGTGGTGGTGGGGGGAGTTCAGGGAGGGTGGGTGGTGGGGGGAGTGGAGGGAGTTCAGGGTGGTGGTGGTGGTGGTGGTGGGGGGGGGAGTTCAGGGTGGGTGGTGGTGTGGTGGTGGTGGGGGGAGAGTGAATGGGAGTTCAGGGTGGGTGGTGGTGGTGGGGGGGAGTTCAGGGAGGGTGGGTGGTGGGGGGAGTGGGGGGAGTTCAGGGTGGTGGTGGTGGTGGTGGGTGGGGGGAGTTCAGGGTGGGTGGTGGTGGTGGTTGTGGGGGGAGAGTGAATGGGAGTTCAGGGTGGGTGGTGGTGGTGGTGGGGGGGGGGAGTTCAGGGAGGGTGGGTGGTGGGGGGGAGTGGGGGGAGTTCAGGGTGGTGGTGGTGGTGGTGGGGGGGGGGAGTTCAGAGTGGGTGGTGGGGGGGGAGTGGGGGGGAGAGTGAATGGGAGTTCAGGGTGGGTGGTGGTGGTGGTGGTGGTGGGGGGAGTTCAGGGAGGGTGGGTGGTGGGGGAGTGGGGGGAGTTCAGGGTGGGTGGGTGGTGGTGGTGGTGGGGGGGAGAGTGAATGGGAGTTCAGGGTGGGTGGTGGGGGGAGTGGGGGGAGTTCAGGGTGGTGGTGGTGGTGGGGGGGGGGAGTTCAGGGTGGGTGGTGGTGGTGGTGGTGGGGGGAGAGTGAATGGGAGTTCAGGGTGGGTGGTGGTGGTGGTGGGGGGGGGAGTTCAGAGTGGGTGGTGGTGGGGGGAGTGGGGGGAGTGGGGGAGAGTGAATGGGAGTTTCAGGGTGAGTGGTGGTGGTGGTGGTGGTGGGGGGAGTTCAGGGAGGGTGGGTGGTGGTGGTGGGGGGGGGGGTTCAGGGTGGGTGGTGGTGGTGGTGGTGGTGGTGGGGGGAGAGTGAATGGGAGTTCAGGGTGGGTGGTGGGGGGGAGTGGGGGGAGTTCAGGGTGGTGGTGGTGGTGGGGGGGGGAGTTCAGGGTGGGTGGTGGTGGTGGTGGTGGTGGGGGGAGAGTGAATGGGAGTTCAGGGTGGGTGGTGGTGGTGGTGGGGGGGAGTTCAGGGAGGGTGGGTGGTGGGGAGAGTGGGGGGAGTTCAGGGTGGTGGTGGTGGTGGTGGGGGGGGGAGTTCAGGGTGGGTGGTGGTGGTGGTGGTGGGGGGAGAGTGAATGGGAGTTCAGGGTGGGTGGTGGTGGTGGTGGTGGGGGAAGTTCAGGGAGGGTGGGTGGTGGGGGGAGTGGGGGGAGTTCAGAGGTGGTGGTGGTGGAGGTGGGGGGGGGAGTTCAGGGTGGGTGGTGGTGGTGGTGGTGGGGGGAGAGTGAATGGGAGTTCAGGGTGGTGGTGGTGGTGGTGGTGGTGGTGGGGGGAGTTCAGGGAGGGTGGGTGGTGGGGGGGACTGGGGGGAGTTCAGGGTGGTGGTGGTTGTGGGGGGGGGGGGAGTTCAGGGTGGGTGGTGGTGGTGGTGGTGGGGGGGAGAGTGAATGGGAGTTCAGGGTGGGTGGTGGTGGTGGTGGGGGGGAGTTCAGGGAGGGTGGGTGGTGGGGGGAGTGGGGGAGTTCAGGGTGGTGGTGGTGGTGGTGGGGGGGGGAGTTCAGGGTGGGGTGGTGGTGGTGGTGGTGGGGGGAGAGTGAATGGGAGTTCAGGGTGGGTGGTGGTGGTGGTGGTGGGGGGAGTTCAGGGAGGGTGGGTGGTGGGGGGAGTGGGGGGAGTTCAGGGTGGTGGTGGTGGGGGGGGGAGTTCAGGGTAGGTGGTGGTGGTGGTGGTGGGGGGGAGAGTGAATGGGGAGTTCAGGATGGGTGGTGGTGGTGGGGGGAGTTCAGGGAGGGTGGGTGGTGGGGGGAGTGGAGGGAGTTCAGGGTGGTGGTGGTGGTGGGGGGGGGGGAGTTCAGGGTGGGTGGTGGTGGTGGTGGTGGGGGGAGAGTGAATGGGAGTTCAGGGTGGGTGGTGGTGGTGGGGGGAGTTCAGGGAGGGTGGGTGGTGGGGGGAGTGGGGGGAGTTCAGGGTGGTGGTGGTGGTGGTGGGGGGGGGAGTTCAGGGTGGGTGGTGGTGGTGGTGGTGGGGGGGGGAGAGTGAATGGGAGTTCAGGGTGGGTGGTGGTGGTGGTGGTGGGGGGAGTTCAGGGAGGGTGGGTGGTGGGGGGAGTGGGGGGAGTTCAGGGTGGTGGTGGTGGGGGGGGGAGTTCAGGGTGGGTGGTGGTGGTGGTGGGGGGGGGAGAGTGAATGGGAGTTCAGGGTGGGTGGTGGTGGTGGTGGGGGGAGTTCAGGGAGGGTGGGTGGTGGGGGGAGTGGGGGGAGTTCAGGGTGGTGGTGGTGGTGGGGGGGGGGAGTTCAGGGTGGGTGGTGGAGGTGGTGGTGGGGGGAGAGTGAATGGGAGTTCAGGGTGGGTGGTGGTGGTGGTGGTGGGGGGGAGTTCAGGGAGGGTGGGTGGTGGGGGGAGTGGGGGGAGTTCAGGGTGGTGGTGGTGGTGGGGGGGGGGAGTTCAGGGTGGGTGGTGGTGGTGGTGGTGGGGGGAGAGTGAATGGGAGTTCAGGATGGGTGGTGGAGTTCAGGGTGGTGGTGGTGGTGGTGGTGGGGGGGGGGAGTTCAGGGTGGGTGGTGGTGGTGGTGGTGGGGGGGAGAGTGAATGGGAGGTTCAGGGTGGGTGGTGGTGGTGGGGGGGAGTTCAGGGAGGGTGGGGTGGTGGGGGGAGTGGGGGGAGTTCAGGGTGGTTGTGGTGGTGGGGGGGGGGGGGGGAGTTCAGGGTGGGTGGTGGTGGTGGTTGTGGGGAGAGAGTGAATGGGAGTTCAGGGTGGGTGGTGGTGGTGTGGGGTGGGGGGAGTTCAGGAGGTGGGTGGTGGGGGAGTGGGGGGAGTTCAGGTGGTGGTGGTGGTGGTGGGTGGTGGGGGGGAGTTCAGAGTGGGTGGTGGGGGGGGGATGGGGGGAGATGTGAATGGGAGTTCAGGGTGGGTGGTGGTGGTGGTGGTGGTGGGAGGGAGTTCAGGGAGGGTGGGTGGTGGGGGGAGTGGGGGGAGTTCAGGGTGGGTGGTGGTGTGGTGGTGAGGGGAGAGAGTGAATGGGAGTTCAGGGTGGGTGGTGGGGGAGTGGGGGGAGTCAGGGGTGGTGGTGGAGGTGGGGGGGGGAGTTCAGGGTGGGTTGGTGGTGGTGGTGGTGGGGGAGAGTGAATGGGAGTTCAGGGTGGGTGGTGGTGGTGGTGGGGGGGGGGAGTTCAGAGTGGTGGTGGTGGGGGAGTGGGGGGAGAGTGAATGGGAGTTCAGGGTGGGTGGTGGTGGTGGTGGTGGTGGGGGGAGTTCAGGGAGGGGTGTGGTGGTGGTGGGGGGGGGGAGTTCAGGGTGGGGTGGTGGTGGTGGTGGTGGGGGGAGAGTGAATGGGAGTTCAGGGTGGGGTGGTGGGGGGGGAGTGGGGGGAGTTCAGGGTGGTGGTGGTGGTGGGGGGGGGGGAGTTCAGGGTGGGTGGTGGTGGTGGTGGTGGGGGGAGAGTGAATGGGAGTTCAGGGTGGGTGGTGGTGGTGGGTGGGGGGAGTTCAGGGAGGGTGGGTGGTGGGGGAGTGGAGGGAGTTCAGGGTGGTGGTGGTGGTGGTGGGGGGGGGGAGTTCAGGGTGGGTGGTGGGTGGTGGGGGGAGAGTGAATGGGAGTTCAGGGTGGGTGGTGGTGGTGGTGGTGGTGGGGGGAGTTCAGGGAGGGTGGGTGGTGGGGGGAGTGGGGGGAGTTCAGGGTGGTGGTGGGTGGGGGGGGAGTTCAGGGTGGGTGGTGGTGGTGGTGGGGGGGGCAGAGTGAATGGGAGTTCAGGGTGGGTGGTGGTGGTGGTGGGGGGGAGTTCAGGGAGGGTGGGTGTGGTGGGGGGAGTGGGGGGAGTTCAGGGTGGTGGTGGTGGTGGGGGGGGGGAGTTCAGGGTGGGTGGTGGAGGTGGTGGTGGGGGGGGAGAGTGAATGGGAGTTCAGGGTGGGTGGTGGTGGGTGGTGGTGGGGGGAGTTCAGGGAGGGTGGGTGGTGGGGGGGAGTGGGGGGAGTTCAGGGTGGTGGTGGTGGTGGGGGGGGGGGAGTTCAGGGTGGGTGGTGGTGGTGGTGGTGGGGGGAGAGTGGAATGGGAGTTCAGGATGGGTGGTGGTGGTGGGGGGGAGTTCAGGGAGGGTGGGTGGTGGGGGGAGTGGAGGGAGTTCAGGGTGGTGGTGGTGGTGGTGGTGGGGGGGGGGAGTTCAGGGTGGGTGGTGGTGGTGGTGGTGGGGGGAGAGTGAATGGGGAGTTCAGGGTGGGTGGTGGTGGTGGGGGGGAGTTCAGGGAGGGGTGGGTGGTGGGGGGAGTGGGGGGAATTCAGGGTGGTGGTGGTGGTGGTGGGGGGGGGGGAGTTCAGGGTGGGTGGTGGTGGTGGTTGTGGGGGGGAGAGTGAATGGGAGTTCAGGGTGGGTGGTGGTGGTGGTGGTGGGGGGGAGTTCAGGAGGGTGGGTGGTGGGGGGAGTGGGGGGAGTTCAGGGTGGTGGTGGTGGTGGTGGGGGGGGGAGTTCAGAGTGGGTGGTGGTGGGGGGAGTGGGGGGAGAGTGAATGGGAGTTCAGGGTGGGTGGTGGTGGTGGTGGTGGTGGTGGGGGAGTTCAAGGAGGGTGGGTGGTGGGGGGAGTGGGGGGAGTTCAGGGTGGGTGGTGGTGGTGGTGGTGGGGGGGAGAGTGAATGGGAGTTCAGGGTGGGTGGTGGGGGGGAGTGGGGGGGAGTTCAGGTGGTGGTGGGGGGGGGAGTTCAGGGTGGGTGGTGGTGGTGGTGGTGGTGGGGGGAGAGTCGAATGGGAGTTCAGGGTGGGTGGTGGTGGTGGTGGGGGGGGGGAGTTCAGAGTGGGTGGTGGTGGGGGGAGTGGGGGGAGAGTGAATGGGAGTTCAGGGTGGGTGGTGGTGGTGGTGGGGGGGGAGTTCAGGGAGGGTGGGTGGTGGTGGTGGGGGGGGGAGTTCAGGGTGGGTGGTGGTGGTGGTGGTGGGGGGGAGAGTGAATGGGAGGTTCAGGGTGGGTGGTGGGGGGAGTGGGGGGAGTTCAGGGTGGTGGTGGTGGTGGGGGGGGGAGTTCAGGGTGGGTGGTGGTGGTGGTGGTGGGGGGAGGAGTGAATGGGAGTTCAGGGTGGGGTGGTGGTGGTGGTGGTGGGGGGAGTTCAGGGAGGGTGGGTGGTGGGGGGAGTGGAGGGAGTTCAGGGTGGTGGTGGTGGTGGTGGGGGGGGGGAGTTCAGGGTGGGGTGGTGGTGGTGGGGGGAGAGTGAATGGGAGTTCAGGGTGGGTGGTGGTGGTGGTGGGGGGAGTTCAGGGAGGGTGGGTGGTGGGGGGAGTGGGGGGAGTTCAGGGTGGTGGTGGTGGGGGGGGGGGGGGAGTTCAGGGTGGGTGGTGGTGGTGGTGGTGGGGGGGAGAGTGAATGGGAGTTCAGGGTGGGTGGTGGTGGTGGTGGGGGGAGTTCAGGAGGGTGGGTGGTGGGGGGAGTGGGGGGAGTTCAGGATGGTGGTGGTGGGCGGGGGGAGTTCAGGGTGGGTGGTGGTGGGGGGGAGTGGGGGGAGAGTGAATGGGAGTTCAGGGTGGGTGGTGGTGGTGGTGGTGGGGGAGTTCAGGGAGGGTGGGTGGTGGGGGGAGTGGGGGGAGTTCAGGGTGGGGTGGTGGTGGTGGTGGGGGGGGGCAGAGTGAATGGGAGTTCAGGGTGGGTGGTGGTGGTGGTGGGGGGAGTTCATGGAGGGTGGATGGTGGGGGGAGTGGGGGGGAGTTCAGGGTGGTGGTGGTGGGGGGGGGAGTTCAGGGTGGGTGGGTGGTGGGGGGAGTGGGGGGAGTTCAGGGTGGTGGTGGTGGTGGGGGGGGGGGAGTTCAGGGTGGGTGGTGGTGGTGGTGGTGGGGGGGAGAGTGAATGGGAGTTCAGGGTGGGTGGTGGTGGTGGTGGTGGTCGGGGGAGTTCAGGGAGGGTGGGTGGTGGGGGGGGAGTGGGGGGAGTTCAGGGTGGTGGTGGTGGTGGTGGGGGGGGGAGTTCAGGGTGGGGTGGTGGTGGTGGTGGTGGTGGGGGGGGAGTGAATGGGAGTTCAGGGTGTGGTGGTGGTGGTGGGGGGAGAGTGAATGGGAGTTCAGGGAGTAGGTGACGACGACTCCTCCACCTCTCCCCGCGCTAGGAGCGGCGGTGGTCGTGGTGACATTGAGACTCCTCTCCCTCCCTCCCTCTCCCTCCCCCCTCCCCATCCCTCCCCCTCCCTCCCCCTCCCTATCCCTCCCTCTCCCTCCCTCCCTCCCTCCCTCCCCCTCCCTCATCCCTCCCTCTCCCTCCCCCTCCCTCCCCCTCCCTCCCTCCTCTCTCCCTCCCTCTCCCTCCCTCTCCCTCCCCCTCCCTCCCTATCCCTCCCTCTCCCTCCCTCCCCCTCCCTCCCCCTCCATATCCCTCCCTCTCCATCCCCCTCCCTATTCCTTCCTCTCCCTCCCCCTCCCTCCCCCTCCTCCTCGCTCCGCTTCGTGAGGCCTGCAACGCAGATGCGGCTTGTGGACGCTCGTAGATGGAGCAGCAGCAGCATCCAGGGTCGGGGAGTGAATGGGAGTAGAGGTCGCCAGTGTGTGTGTGTGTATCCCGAGGGCTCGCCCAGGGCAGCAATATTAATAATTACTCTGCCGGATTAGTGTCGTTTCTTCCGTGTCATACTCCATATACTTCGCAGAGGTAGACCTCGCTTAGCGCTCAAGATGCGTTCTCGGGGGAAGCGAGCGCTGATCGAATCAGCGCTTAAGGGGGTCATTATCGCACCCCACCACCTAAATATGGCTCAGAAACGCCGATAGCTCCCCAAAAACCATCGGCACATTGCGCTTACCGATCAATATTACACATTTAAAGAGGACTCGTTATACCTCCTTGTAAACGTGGTGTGATGCGCTCCCGAAAGCGTTATTACTTTCGCATGCGAGGACTTTCATTGGGGATGTCGGTAATAGCGCGACTAATACTAATAACACAGATGGTAAGCATAATGTCATGAATAAAGAGACTCATTTATGACAACATCGGCTCAGCATGGGCTCGGCTCAGCTCTGGCTCAGCTCTGGCTCGGCTCTGGCTCGACTTGGACTCGGGTCTGGCTCGGCTCTGGCTCGGGTCTGGCTCGGCCGCTTTCACGGGGCCAGAGCCCCCCCCCCCCGCCCCCCATTTGATGGATGTCCGCTCACCCCCCCTCCCCTCTCTAGGGCGACAATCATCTGAATGACGTCGGCTTGGATAGGAATGGCATCGCTCACAGCTCTCGTCGTCACTCCCGAGTCGCCCTCGTTCCCGGTCAATGATTTTTTCTTCTGCGGTCTAAACATAATCACTCACACAAATACAAAGCTTCCCTTGTATAGCCTCGACAGAATGTTGGGGCAAGTGCTGTTAGCGGAGTGGCAACTATGAAGACCGGCACGGCACACGAGAGGTGGGCGAGCCAGTACCACGCCCGGCCGCCTTTGTCTCCCCAGTGGCGATGTTTCCACACAAGCTACTCATTTGAGGCTGAGTCGACCTAGGGGAGGGCCACTTAAATAATCGTCACTGGGTGTTGGCCGTGAGCGGGGATCGAACTCGGGTCGCCGGGTTCATAGCGCAACGCACAGACAAATACCCCCCCTATAGCCTCATCAGACTGTTGGGGGGAGTGCTGTGAGCAAGTGTGAAAGCCGGCACGGCACACGAGGGGGTGGGTAGGGAAACCGCCACGCCCAACCGCCTTTGTCTCCCTGGTGGCGATGTTTACACATCGCACCGGGTTCTCATTTGTGGCTGAAACACACACACACACTCGCACACACACACACGCGCGCGCACGGACGCATTCACGCAACAAACGCGCACTCAGGCACACACACACAAACGCGCGAACCATTACAGACGCTTAAAGCCAGGTCACGTGTTCCATCATCTTAATTGGTCTCGCTCCGGAATCCAGCGCCGCCTCGTGCCAATTAAGGAAGCCGTGTGGATCTGGTCTATAATAGAACACAACACGAGGCGGGCTCGCACAACACGGCACAGTTACACACCGACGCATTGTTCAAAGGCACAATGCACGATCATTGCACACAACGCGTGATAATGCGAAACGACGCGTCGTCAGTTAACGCAATGCACTGCCATGCAACACAGTGTCATGCAACACAGTGTCCTGTCATGCAACACAGTGCACTGTCATGCAACACAGTTCACTGTCATGCAACACAGTGTCCTGTCATGCAACACAGTGCACTGTCATGCAACACAGTGCACTGTCATGCAACACAGTGCACTGTCATGCAACACAGTGCACTGTCATGCAACACAGTGCACTGTCATGCAACACAGTGCACTGTCATGCAACACAGTGCACTGACATGCAACACAGTGCACTGTCATGCAACACAGTGCACTGACATGCAACACAGTGCACTGTCATGCAACACAGTGCACTGACATGCAACACAGTGCACTGTCATGCAACACAGTGCACTGTCATGCAACACAGTGCACTGTCATGCAACACAGTGCACTGTCATGCAACACAGTGCACTGTCATGCAACACAGTGCACTGTCATGCAACACAGTGCACTGTCATGCAACACAGTGCCCTGTCATGCAACACAGTGCCCTGTCATGCAACACAGTGCCCTGTCATGCAACACAGTGCCCTGTCATGCAACACAGTGCACTGTCATGCAACACAATGCACTGTCATGCAACACAGTGCACTGTCATGCAACACAATGCACTGTCATGCAACACAGTGCACTGTCATGCAACACAATGCACTGTCATGCAACACAATGCACTGTCATGCAACACAATGCACTGTCATGCAACACAATGCACTGTCATGCAACACAGTGCACTGTCATGCAACACAATGCACTGTCATGCAACACAGTGCACTGTCATGCAACACAGTGCACTGTCATGCAACACAGTGCACTGTCATGCAACACAATGCACTGTCATGCAACACAGTGCCCTGTCATGCAACACAGTGCACTGTCATGCAACACAGTGCCCTGTCATGCAACACAGTGCACTGTCATGCAACACAGTGCCCTGTCATGCAACACAGTGCACTGTCATGCAACACAGTGCCCTGTCATGCAACACAGTGCCCTGTCATGCAACACAGTGCACTGTCATGCAACACAGTGCCCTGTCATGCAACACAGTGCCCTGTCATGCAACACAGTGCACTGTCATGCAACACAGTGCACTGTCATGCAACACAGTGCCCTGTCATGCAACACAGTGCCCTGTCATGCAACACAGTGCACTGTCATGCAACACAGTGCCCTGTCATGCAACACAGTGCCCTGTCATGCAACACAGTGCACTGTCATGCAACACAGTGCACTGTCATGCAACACAGTGCACTGCCATGCAACACAGTGCCCTGTCATGCAACACAGTGCACTGTTATGCAACACAGTGCACTGCCATGCAACACAGTGCCCTGTCATGCAACACAGTGCACTGTCATGCAACACAGTGCACTGTCATGCAACAGTGTCCTGTCATGCAACACAGTGTCCTGTCATGCAACACAGTGCACTGTCATGCAACACAGTGCACTGTCATGCAACACAGTGCACTGCCATGCAACACAGTGCACTGTCATGCAACACAGTGCACTGCCATGCAACACAGTGCCCTGTCATGCAACACAGTGCACTGTCATGCAACACAGTGCACTGTCATGCAACAGTGTCCTGTCATGCAACACAGTGTCCTGTCATGCAACACAATGCACTGTGATGCAACACAGTGCACTGTCATGCAACACAGTGCACTGACATGTAACACAGTGCCCTGTCATACAACACAGTGCACTGTCATGCAACACAGTGCACTGTCATGCAACAGTGTCCTGTCATGCAACAGTGTCCTGTCATGCAACACAATGCACTGTCATGCAACACAGTGTCCTGTCATGCAACACAGTGCACTGTCATGCAACAGTGTCCTGTCATGCAACACAGTGCACTGTCATGCAACACAGTGTCCTGTCATGCAACACAGTGCACTATCATGCAACACAGTGCACTGTCATGCAACAGTGTCCTGTCATGCAACACAGTGCACTGACATGTAACACAGTGCACTGTCATGCAACACAGTGCACTGTCATGCCCACAGTGTCCTGTCAAGCAACACAGTGCACTGTCATGCAACACAGTGTCCTGTCATGCAACACAGTGCCCTGTCATACAACACAGTGCACTGTCATGCAACAGTGTCCTGTCAAGCAACACAGTGCACTGTCATGCAACACAGTGTCCTGTCATGCAACACTGTCCTGTCATGCAACACAGTGTCCTGTCATGCAACACTGTCCTGTCATGCAACACAGTGCACTGACATGTAACACAGTGCACTGTCATGCAACACAGTGCCCTGTCATACAACACAGTGCACTGACATGTAACACAGTGCACTGTCATGCAACACAGTGCCCTGTCATACAACACAGTGCACTGTCATGCAACACAGTGCACTGTCATGCAACAGTGTCCTGTCATGCAACACAGTGCCCTGTCATACAACACAGTGCACTGACATGTAACACAGTGCACTGTCATGCAACACAGTGCCCTGTCATACAACACAGTGCACTGACATGTAACACAGTGCACTGTCATACAACACAGTGCACTGACATGTAACACAGTGCACTGTCATACAACACAGTGCACTGACATGCAACACAGTGCCCTGTCATACAACACAGTGCACTGACATGTAACACAGTGCACTGTCATGCAACAGTGTCCTGTCATGTAACACAGTGCACTGTCATGCAACACAGTGCACTGACATGTAACACAGTGCACTGTCATGCAACAGTGTCCTGTCATGTAACACAGTGCCCTGTCATACAACACAGTGCACTGACATGTAACACAGTGCACTGTCATGCAACAGTGTCCTGTCATGTAACACAGTGCACTGTCATACAACACAGTGCACTGTCATGTAACACAGTGCACTGTCATGCAACAGTGTCCTGTCATGTAACACAGTGCACTGTCATACAACACAGTGCACTGACATGTAACACAGTGCACTGTCATGCAACAGTGTCCTGTCATGTAACACAGTGCACTGTCATACAACACAGTGCACTGTCATGTAACACAGTGCACTGTCATGCAACAGTGTCCTGTCATGTAACACAGTGCACTGTCATACAACACAGTGCACTGTCATGTAACACAGTGCACTGTCATACAACACAGTGCACTGACATGTAACACAGTGCACTGTCATGCAACAGTGTCCTGTCATGTAACACAGTGCACTGTCATACAACACAGTGCACTGTCATGTAACACAGTGCACTGTCATACAACACAGTGCACTGTCATGTAACACAGTGCACTGTCATACAACACAGTGCACTGTCATACAACACAGTGTCCTGTCATGTAACACAGTGCACTGTCATACAACACAGTGCACTGTCATGTAACACAGTGCACTGTCATACAACACAGTGCAGTCATGCAACACAGTGCACTGTCATGCAACAGTGTCCTGTCATGTAACACAGTGCACTGTCATGCAACACAGTGCACTGTCATGCAACAGTGTCCTGTCATGTAACACAGTGCACTGTCATACAACACAGTGCACTGACATGCAACACAGTGCCCTGTCATACAACACAGTGCACTGTCATGCAACACAGTGTCCTGTCATGCAACACAGTGCCCTGTCATACAACACAGTGCACTGTCATGCAACACAGTGTCCTGTCATGCAACACAGTGTCCTGTCATGCAACACAGTGTCCTGTCATGCAACACAGTGCCCTGTCATACAACACAGTGCACTGTCATGTAACACAGTGCACTGTCATGCAACACAGTGTCCTGTCATGCAACACAGTGCCCTGTCATACAACACAGTGCACTGTCATGTAACACAGTGTCCTGTCATGCAACACAGTGCCCTGTCATACAACACAGTGCCCTGTCATACAACACAGTGCACTGTCATGCAACACAGTGTCCTGTCATGCAACACAGTGCCCTGTCATACAACACAGTGCACTGTCATGCAACACAGTGTCCTGTCATGCAACACAGTGTCCTGTCATGCAACACAGTGCCCTGTCATGCAACACAGTGCCCTGTCATGCAACACAGTGCACTGTCATGCAACACAGTGTCCTGTCATGCAACACAGTGCCCTGTCATACAACACAGTGCACTGTCATGTAACACAGTGCACTGACATGTAACACAGTGCACTGTCATGCAACAGTGTCCTGTCATGCAACACAGTGTCCTGTCATGCAACACAGTGTCCTGTCATGCAACACAGTGCACTGTCATGCAACACAGTGCACTGTCATGCAACACAGTGCCCTGTCATGCAACACAGTGCCCTGTCATACAACACAGTGCACTGTCATGTAACACAGTGCACTGACATGTAACACAGTGCACTGTCATGCAACACAGTGCACTGTCATGCAACACAGTGTCCTGTCATGCAACACAGTGTCCTGTCATGCAACACAGTGCACTGTCATGCAACACAGTGCACTGTCATGCAACACAGTGCCCTGTCATGCAACACAGTGCACTGTCATGCAACAGTGTCCTGTCATGCAACACAGTGCACTGTCATGCAACACAGTGTCCTGTCATGCAACACAGTGCACTGTCATGCAACACAGTGCCCTGTCATACAACACAGTGCACTGACATGTAACACAGTGCACTGTCATGCAACACAGTGTCCTGTCATACAACACAGTGCACTGACATGTAACACAGTGTCCTGTCATGCAACACAGTGTCCTGTCATGCAACACAGTGCATTGTCATGCAACACAGTGCACTGTCATGCAACAGTGTCCTGTCATGCAACACAGTGCACTGTCATGCAACACAGTGGACTGTCATGCAACAGTGTCCTGTCATGCAACACAGTGTCCTGTCATGCAACACAGTGTCCTGTCATGCAACACAGTGTCCTGTCATGCAACACAGTGTCCTGTCATACAACACAGTGCATTGTCATGCAACACAGTGCACTGTCATGCAACACAGTGCCCTGTCAAGCAACACAGTGCACTGTCATGCAACACAGTGGACTGTCATGCAACAGTGTCCTGTCATGCAACACAGTGTCCTGTCATGCAACACAGTGTCCTGTCATGCAACACAGTGTCCTGTCATGCAACACAGTGTCCTGTCATGCAACACAGTGCACTGTCATGCAACACAGTGCACTGTCATGCAACAGTGTCCTGTCATGCAACACAGTGTCCTGTCATGCAACAGTGTCCTGTCATGCAACACAGTGTCCTGTCATGCAACAGTGTCCTGTCATGCAACACAGTGTCCTGTCATGCAACAGTGTCCTGTCATGCAACACAGTGCACTGTCATGCAACACAGTGTCCTGTCATGCAACACAGTGTCCTGTCATGCAACACAGTGTCCTGTCATGCAACAGTGTCCTGTCATGCAACACAGTGTCCTGTCATGCAACACAGTGTCCTGTCATGCAACAGTGTCCTGTCATGCAACACAGTGCACTGTCATGTAACACAGTGTCCTGTCATGCAACACAGTGTCCTGTCATGCAACACAGTGTCCTGTCATGCAACACAGTGCACTGTCATGTAACACAGTGTCCTGTCATGCAACACAGTGTCCTGTCATGCAACACAGTGTCCTGTCATGCAACACAATACACTGTCATGCAACACAGTGTCCTGTCATGCAACACAGTGTCCTGTCATGCAACACAGTGTCCTGTCATGCAACACAATACACTGTCATGCAACACAGTGTCCTGTCATGCAACACAGTGCACTGTCATGCAACACAGTGCACTGTCATGCAACAGTGCCCTGTCATACAACACAATGTCCTGTCATGCAACACAGTGCCCTGTCATGCAACACAGTGCCCTGTCATGCAACACAGTGCCCTGTCATGCAACACAGTGTCCTGTCATGCAACACAGTGCCCTGTCATGCAACACAGTGCCCTGTCATGCAACACAGTGCCCTGTCATGCAACACAATGTCCTGTCATGCAACACAGTGCCCTGTCATGCAACACAGTGTCCTGTCATGCAACACAGTGCCCTGTCATGCAACACAGTGTCCTGTCATGCAACACAGTGCACTGTCATGCAACACAGTGTCCTGTCATGCAACACAGTGCCCTGTCATGCAACACAGTGCCCTGTCATGCACCACAGTGCCCTGTCATGCAACACAGTGTCCTGTCATGCAACACAGTGCACTGACATGCAACACAGTGTCCTGTCATGCAACACAGTGCACTGTCATGCAACACAGTGTCCTGTCATGCAACACAGTGCCCTGTCATGCAACACAGTGCCCTGTCATGCAACACAGTGTCCTGTCATGCAACACAGTGCACTGTCATGCAACACAGTGTCCTGTCATGCAACAGTGCCCTGTCATGCAACACAGTGCCCTGTCATGCAACACAGTGCCCTGTCATGCAACACAGTGTCCTGTCATGCAACACAGTGTCCTGTCATGCAACACAGTGTCCTGTCATGCAACACAGTGTCCTGTCATGCAACACAGTGCACTGTCATGTAACACAGTGTCCTGTCATGCAACACAGTGTCCTGTCATGCAACACAGTGCACTGACATGCAACACAGTGCCCTGTCATGCAACACAGTGTCCTGTCATGCAACACAGTGCCCTGTCATGCAACACAGTGTCCTGTCATGCAACACAGTGTCCTGTCATGCAACACAGTGTCCTGTCATGCAACACAGTGCCCTGTCATGCAACACAGTGTCCTGTCATGCAACAGTGTCCTGTCATGCAACACAGTGTCCTGTCATGCAACACAGTGCCCTGTCATGCAACACAGTGTCCTGTCATGCAACACAGTGCACTGACATGCAACACAGTGCACTGACATGCAACACAGTGCACTGTCATGCAACACAGTGCACTGCCATGCAACACAGTGTCCTGTCATGCAACACAGTGCACTGACATGCAACACAGTGCACTGACATGCAACACAGTGCCCTGTCATGCAACACAGTGCACTGTCATGCAACACAGTGTCCTGTCATGCAACACAGTGCACTGTCATGCAACACAGTGCACTGTCATGCAACACAGTGTCCTGTCATGCAACACAGTGTCCTGTCATGCAACACAGTGCACTGTCATGCAACACAGTGCACTGTCATGCAACACAGTGTCCTGTCATGCAACACAGTGTCCTGTCATGCAACACAGTGCACTGTCATGCAACACAGTGCACTGTCATGCAACACAGTGCACTGTCATGCAGCACAGTACACTGTCATGCAACACAGGACACAGAGGGGTTCACCACAGTGAATGTGTGCAACTCAGAGGGGGTCACCATAGTGAATGGGTATGCAACTCAGAGGGGGTCACCACAGTGAATGAACGTGCAACTCAGAGGGGTCACCACAGTGAATGGGTGTGCAACTCAGAGGGGGTCACCATAGTGAATGGACGTGCAACTCAGAGGTCACCACAGTGAATGGGCGTTCAACTCAGAGGGGGTCACCACAGTGAATGGGCGTGCAACTCAGAGGAGGTCACCACAGTGAATGGACGTTCAACTCAGAGGGGGTCACCACAGTGAATGGACGTGCAACTCAGAGGAGGTCACCACAGTGAATGGGCGTTCAACTCAGAGGGGGTCACCATAGTGAATGGACGTGCAACTCAGAGGAGGTCACCACAGTGAATGGGCGTTCAACTCAGAGGGGGTCACCACAGTGAATGGACGTGCAACTCAGAGGGGGTCACCACAGTGAATGGGAGTGCAACTCAGAAGGGGTCACCACAGTGAATGGACGTGCAACTCAGAGGGGTCACCACAGTGAATGGACGTGCAACACAGAGGGGTCACCACAGTGAATGTGTGCAACTCAGAGGGGGTCACCACAGTGAATGTGTGCAACTCAGAGGGGTCACCACAGTGAATGTGTGCAACTCAGAGGGGTCACCACAGTGAATGTGTGCAACTCAGAGGGGTCACCACAGTGAATGGGCGTGCAACTCAGAGGGGTCACCACAGTGAATGGACGTGCAACACAGAGGGGTCACCACAGTGAATGTGTGCAACTCAGAGGGGGTCACCACAGTGAATGGACGTGCAACACAGAGGGGTCACCACAGTGAATGTGTGCAACTCAGAGGGGGTCACCACAGTGAATGGGCGTGCAACTCAGAGGGGTCACCACAGTGAATGTGTGCAACTCAGAGGGGGTCACCACAGTGAATGGACGTGCAACTCAGAGGGGTCACCACAGTGAATGTGTGCAACTCAGAGGGGTCACCACAGTGAATGGGCGTGCAACTCAGAGGGGTCACCACAGTGAATGGACGTGCAACTCAGAGGGGTCACCACAGTGAATGGGTGCAACTCAGAGGGGGTCACCACAGTGAATGTGTGCAACTCAGAGGGGGTCACCACAGTGAATGGACGTGCAACTCAGAGGGGTCACCACAGTGAATGTGTGCAACTCAGAGGGGTCACCACAGTGAATGGGCGTGCAACTCAGAGGGGTCACCACAGTGAATGGACGTGCAACTCAGAGGGGTCACCACAGTGAATGGGTGTGCAACTCAAAAGGGTCACCACAGTGAATGGACGTGCAACTCAGAGGGGTCACCACAGTGAATGTGTGCCACTCAGAGGGGTCACCACAGTGAATGGACATGCAACTCAGAGGGGTCACCACAGTGAATGTGTGCCACTCAGAGGGGTCACCACAGTGAATGGACATGCAACTCAGAGGGGGTCACCATAGTGAATGGACGTGCAACTCAGAGGGGGTCACCATAGTGAATGGACGTGCAACTCAGAGGAGGTCACCACAGTGAATGGGCGTTCAACTCAGAGGGGGTCACCACAGTGAATGGGCGTGCAACTCAGAGGAGGTCACCACAGTGAATGGGCGTTCAACTCAGAGGGGGTCACCATGGTGAATGGGCGTTCAACTCAGAGGGGGTCACCACAGTGAATGGGCGTTCAACTCAGAGGGGGTCACCATAGTGAATGGACGTGCAACTCAGAGGAGGTCACCACAGTGAATGGGCGTTCAACTCAGAGGGGGTCACCCCAGTGAATGGACGTGCAACTCAGAGGGGGTCACCACAGTGAATGGGAGTGCAACTCAGAAGGGGTCACCACAGTGAATGGACGTGCAACTCAGAGGGGTCACCACAGTGAATGGACGTGCAACACAGAGGGGTCACCACAGTGAATGTGTGCAACTCAGAGGGGGTCACCACAGTGAATGTGTGCAACTCAGAGGGGTCACCAAAGTGAATGTGTGCAACTCAGAGGGGTCACCACAGTGAATGTGTGCAACTCAGAGGGGTCACCACAGTGAATGGGCGTGCAACTCAGAGGGGTCACCACAGTGAATGGACGTGCAACACAGAGGGGTCACCACAGTGAATGTGTGCAACTCAGAGGGGGTCACCACAGTGAATGGACGTGCAACACAGAGGGGTCACCACAGTGAATGTGTGCAACTCAGAGGGGGTCACCACAGTGAATGGGCGTGCAACTCAGAGGGGTCACCACAGTGAATGTGTGCAACTCAGAGGGGGTCACCACAGTGAATGGACGTGCAACTCAGAGGGGTCACCACAGTGAATGTGTGCAACTCAGAGGGGTCACCACAGTGAATGGGCGTGCAACTCAGAGGGGTCACCACAGTGAATGGACGTGCAACTCAGAGGGGTCACCACAGTGAATGGGTGTGCAACTCAAAAGGGTCACCACAGTGAATGGACGTGCAACTCAGAGGGGTCACCACAGTGAATGGACGTGCAACTCAGAGGGGTCACCACAGTGAATGTGTGCCACTCAGAGGGGTCACCACAGTGAATGGACATGCAACTCAGAGGGGTCACCACAGTGAATGTGTGCCACTCAGAGGGGTCACCACAGTGAATGGATATGCAACTCAGAGGGGTCACCACAGTGAATGGGCATGCAACTCAGAGGGGTCACCACAGTGAATGGGCGTGCAACTCAGAGGGGTCACCACAGTGAATGGGCGTACAACTCAGAGGGGTCACCACAGTGAATGGACGTGCAACTCAGAGGGGTCACCACAGTGAATGGACGTGCAACTCAGAGGGGTCACCACAGTGAATGTGCGTGCAACTCAGAGGGGTCACCACAGTGAATGTGTGCAACTCAGAGGGGTCACCACAGTGAATGGACGTGCAACTCAGAGGGGTCACCACAGTGAATGTGTGCAACTCAGAGGGGGTCACCACAGTGAATGGACGTGCAACTCAGAGGGGTCACCACAGTGAATGTGTGCAACTCAGAGGGGGTCACCACAGTGAATGGGCGTGCAACTCAGAGGGGGTCACCACAGTGAATGGGCGTGCAACTCAGAGGGGTCACCACAGTGAATGTGTGCAACTCAGAGGGGTCACCACAGTGAATGGGCGTGCCACTCAGAGGGGTTCACTCACCACAGTGAATGGGCGTGCAACTCAGAGGGGTCACCACAGTGAATGTGTGCAACTCAGAGGGGTCACCACAGTGAATGGGTGTGCAACTCAGAGGGGTCACCACAGTGAATGGGCGTGCCACTCAGAGGGGTTCACTCACCACAGTGAATGGGCGTGCAACTCAGAGGGGTCACCACAGTGAATGTGTGCAACTCAGAGGGGTCACCACAGTGAATGGGCGTGCAACTCAGAGGGGTCACCACAGTGAATGGACGTGCAACTCAGAGGGGGTCACCACAGTGAATGGGCGTGCAACTCAGAGGGGTCACCACAGTGAATGGGCGTGCAACTCAGAGGGGTCACCACAGTGAATGGGAGTGCAACTCAGAGGGGGTCACTACAGTGAATGGGCGTGCAACTAAGAGGGGGTCACCTTAGTGAATGGACATGCAACTCAGAGGGGGTCACCACAGTGAATGTGTGCAACTCAGAGGGGATCACCACAGTGAATGGACGTGCAACACAGAGGGGTCACCACAGTGAATGAACGTGCAACTCAGAAGGGGTCACCACAGTGAATGGGCGTGCAACTCAGAGGGGTCACCACAGTGAATGGACGTGCAACACAGAGGGGTCACCACATTGAATGTTTGCAACTCAGAGGGGGTCACCACAGTGAATGTGTGCAACTCAGAGGGGTCACCACAGTGAATGTGTGCAACTCAGAGGGGTCACCACAGTGAATGTGTGCAACTCAGAGGGGTCACCACAGTGAATGGGCGTGCAACTCAGAGGGGTCACCACAGTGAATGGACGTGCAACAGAGGGGTCACCACAGTGAATGTGTGCAACTCAGAGGAAGTCACCACAGTGAATGGACGTGCAACACAGAGGGGTCACCACAGTGAATGTGTGCAACTCAGAGGGGGTCACCACAGTGAATGTGTGCAACTCAGAGGGGTCACCACAGTGAATGTGTGCAACTCAGAGGGGTCACCACAGTGAATGGGCGTGCAACTCAGAGGGGTCACCACAGTGAATGGGTGTGCAACTCAAAGGGGTCACCATAGTGAATGGACGTGCAACTCAGACGGGTCACCACAGTGAATGTGTGCCACTCAGAGGGGTCACCACAGTGAATGGACATGCAACTCAGAGGGGTCGCCACAGTGAATGTGTGCCACTCAGAGGGGTCACCACAGTGAATGGACGTGCAACTCAGAGGGGTCACCACAGTGAATGGGCGTGCAACTCAGAGGGGTCACCACAGTGAATGGACGTGCAACTCAGAGGGGTCACCACAGTGAATGTGTGCAACTCAGAGGGGTCACCACAGTGAATGTGTGCCACTCAGAGGGGTCACCACAGTGAATGGACATGCAACTCAGAGGGGTCACCACAGTGAATGGGCGTGCAACTCAGAGGGGTCACCACAGTGAATGGACGTGCAACTCAGAGGGGTCACCACAGTGAATGTGTGCAACTCAGAGGGGTCACCACAGTGAATGGACGTGCAACTCAGAGGGGTCACCACAGTGAATGTGTGCAACTCAGAGGGGGTCACCACAGTGAATGGACGTGCAACTCAGAGGGGTCACCACAGTGAATGTGTGCAACTCAGAGGGGGTCACCACAGTGAATGGGCGTGCAACTCAGAGGGGGTCACCACAGTGAATGGGCGTGCAACTCAGAGGGGTCACCACAGTGAATGTGTGCAACTCAGAGGGGTCACCACAGTGAATGGGCGTGCCACTCAGAGGGGTTCACTCACCACAGTGAATGGGCGTGCAAATCAGAGGGGTCACCACAGTGAATGTGTGCAACTCAGAGGGGTCACCACAGTGAATGGGTGTGCAACTCAGAGGGGTCACCACAGTGAATGGGCGTGCCACTCAGAGGGGTTCACTCACCACAGTGAATGGGCGTGCAACTCAGAGGGGTCACCAGTGAATGTGTGTAACTCAGAGGGGTCACCACAGTGAATGGGCGTGCAACTCAGAGGGGTTCACCACAGTGAATGTGTGCAACTCAGAGGGGTCACCACAGTGAATGTGTGCAACTCAGAGGGGTCACCACAGTGAATGTGTGCAACTCAGAGGGGTCACCACAGTGAATGTGTGCAACTCAGAGGGGTCACCACAGTGAATGTGTGCAACTCAGAGGGGTCACCACAGTGAATGTGTGCAACTCAGAGGGGTCACCACAGTGAATGTGTGCAACTCAGAGGGGTCACCACAGTGAATGTGTGCAACTCAGAGGGGTCACCACAGTGAATGTGTGCAACTCAGAGGGGTCACCACAGTGAATGTGTGCAACTCAGAGGGGTCACCACAGTGAATGTGTGCAACTCAGAGGGGTTCACCTATCCCTCTGCTGCACACTACATCGGCGATGAGCTTATGATGGTGATATTGATGCTGCTGATGATACTGATGATGATGCTGATGATACTGATGATGATGCTGATGATACTGCTGATGATACTGATGATGATGCTGATGATACTGATGATGATGCTGATGATGCTGATGATACTGATGATGATGCTGATACTGATGATGATGCTGATGATACTGATGATGATGATGCTGCTGATGATGCTGCTGATGATGCTGCTGATAATGAGCGGTGTGCCGATCATGATACTGATTATGCTGCTGATGATACTGATAATGATAGTGATGATGAGCGATCTGCTTATGATGATAATACTGATGATGATGATACTGCTTCTGATGAAGATACTGATTATGATGGTACTGATCATGAGTGGTCTGCTTAGGATCATAATGATATGGATGATGATGCTGTTGATGATGATATGGATGATGATACTGATGCTGCTGATGATACTGATGATAAGCGATCTGCTTATGATCATTATGATGATACTGACGATGATGATGATACTGCTGAAGATCATGCTGCTGATGATTAATGGTCTGCTGATGATGATGATGATGATACTGATAATGATGAACGGCCTGCTGATGATACTGATGATGATGATGATTATGCTGCTGATGATGAGCGGTCTGCTCATGATGATTCTGCTGCTGATGATGATGATGCTGATGATGATACTGTTGATGATGATGCTGCTGATAATTTTGTTTATGATGATGACTGCTGCTACTGCTGATGATACTGCTGCTGATGATGCTGCTGATAATTTTGTTTATGATGACTGTTGCTACTGCTGCTGATGATGATCCTGCTGCTGATGGTGATGATCCTGCTGTTGCTGAAGATGATGCAGATGACACTACTGCTAATGATCCTGATGATGAAGATGATGCTGATGCTGATGATGCTGCTGCTGATAATGCTGCTGCTGGTAATGATGATGCTGCTGCTGATGATGATGCTGCTGCTACTGCTGTTGAAGATGATCATGTTGATGATGCTGCTGCTGATGATGAGGCTGCTGCTGATGATGATAATGCTGTTGCTGATGATGATGAGGCTGCTGATGATGATGCTGATAATGATGCTGCTACTGCTGATAATGATGATGATGCTGCTGATGATGATACTGATCATACCGAATGCACGGCAGTGGGAGCACCCAGGAGGTGGGGGGAAATTCGAGATGAAGGGGGGATCCCCCCTCCTCGCCCGCCCCCCCCCCTCGTTAAGACCCAATTAACGAGGGGGTCACGTTGCATCGATTGTGCAGGCGACCCCACGGTGGGGGGGGGGGGGGCTAATAATTGCACCGACTCAATTACCGCGCGCGGCATGTGGACAGGTGCTCACACTCACAGAGACAAAGGTTCCCCGTATAGCCCCTGACACACAGATTGCTGGGAGCAAAGTGCTGTTAGCGAGCAGCAGCACCTACGAAGGCCGGCACAGCACACGGGAGGGTGGGTTGCCAGCACTACGCCCGGCCGCCTTTGTCTCCCCCAGTGGCGATGCTTACACGGCACCAGGTTCTCATTTGAGGCTGAGTCGATATAGGGGAGGGTCCAGGACCGGTTCTAATATTCGGCACTGTTATTGGTCGTCGGGCAGTGCGCTAACCGCTGCGCCACCGCTCCACACACACGCACACGTTCACACCATAATCTGTCCTGCGATAGCTGTGCTGCTTATCGCTTCAAAAGTCCGCAACAGACGGGTAAACGAACCCACCTCGCCACGAACCCCTCGTCTCGACTGACTCCGCCGACTCCCAGCGGGAGAACGCACTCCCGCAGCAGGCACGTGGTGTGTAGCGCACTGACCACGTGGTGTGTAGCGCACTGACCACGTGGTGCGTAGCGCACTGACCACGTGGTGTGTAGCGCACTGACCACGTGGTGGCGTTTCCGGAGCCACAGCCCCGCGAGGCGAATCATCTCTCGCGTGCTGTTGCCACGGGGACGGCTTAATTGACCGTCAATAATGAGTCGGACGTAATGAGTCAATCGATGTCATAATGATGACACGGGATCGATCTGGACACGCGAACCTCCCGCCGGTCGCTCGCGCCGTAATTAATTGACGGACAAATCGATGATTGGGTGGGTGAGTGCGTGAGAGGGTGAGTGCGTGAGAGGGTGAGTGCGTGAGAGAGTGAGTGCGGGGGTAGGTCAGTGAGTGGGTGGGTGAGTGAGCGGGTGAGTGAGTCGGCGAGTGAGTGAGTGGCTGAGTGAGCTGGTGAGTGAGCTGGTGAGTGAGCTGGTGAGTGAGCTGGTGAGTGAGTGGGTGAGTGAGTGGGTGATTGTGTCCGTGAGCGGGTATTTGAGTGGGTGAGTGACTGAGTGAGTGGGTGAGTAAGTGACTGGGTGAATAGGTGGGTGGGTGGGTGGGTGAGTGGGTGGGTGAGTGAATGGGTGGGTGGGTGGATAAGTAGGTGAGTGCGTGAGTGGGTGGCTGTGTGAGTGGCTAAGTGGGTGAGTGGGTGGGTGATTGAGTGGGTGAGTAGGTAGATGCGTGAGCAGGTGGGTGAGTGAATGGGTGGGTATGTGAGTGGGTGAGTAAGTGGGTGAGTGGATGAGTGGGGTGGGTGATTGGGTGGGTGAGTGAGTGGGTGGGTGACTAAGTGGGTGAGTGGGTGGGTGAGTAGGTAGGTGCGTGAGCAGGTGCGTGAATGGGTGGGGTGAGTGAGTGGGTGAGTGAGTGGGTGGGTGAGTGAGTGAGTGGGTGAGTGAGTGAGTGGGTGGGTGAGTGAGTGAGTGGGTGAGTGGGTGGGTGAGTGAGTGAGTGGGTGGGTGAGTGGGTGGGTGCGTGAATGGGTGCGTGACTAAGTGGGTGAGTGGAGTGGGTGATTGGGTGGGTGAGTGAGTGGGTGGGTGAGTGAGTGGGTGGATACGTGGGTGAGTGGGTAGGTGAGTGAATGGGTGGGTGAGTGAGTGGGTGGGTGAGTAAGTGGGTGAGTGGGGTGGGTGATTGGGTGGGTGAGAGAGTGGGTGGGTGACTAAGTGGGTGAGTGGGTGGGTGAGTAGGTAGGTGCGTGAGCGGGTGCGTGAGTGAGTGGGTGGGTGAGTGAGTGGGTGGGTGAGTGAGCGAGCGGGTGAGTGAATGGGTGCGTGCGAGAGTGCGTGAGTGCTTGATGAATGGAAGCACGGCGGCTATAAATACGCTCACGCAACCGTGACAGGACGAGGCGACGCGTCGCTGTCCCCAGCGCGAGGGAGTCAGGGAGCGCGCGCGACAGAGTGGGGAGCGGTGGCGCAGTGGTCAGTGTGCTGCTGCGCTACGAACCCCTTCGATCCGAGTTCGATGACGCCACACAGGGCATGCCTGGACCGCTTCCCACCTCCTCGACAGATGGTCCAGCAACGGTAGCCACAGAGGGGGGCTGCTACTTCCTTACAACCTTTTGAGGATTAACACCCACCCCCCACCTCTAGCGCCTTTTCCCAAAGTCCCAATATTTGCCAAAACATGTACAAACCTCTTCTTGGTTCTTTCGGTAAAGTCACGTAAAATGGAATGAAAAAAACACATAATTAAATATTTTTTTCATTATTATGTTTTTTTTTTCCATTCTACGTGACTTTACCGAAAGAACCAAGAAGACGAATCCCTGCAGTCACGAAAGCTTTAAATCGAAATGTACAAACCTGTCCATAATAATAGAGGTTTTCACGTGGGATAGCGTGAATGCAAATGTGTCGTTAAACCCGCCACCACCCGACACAGCCAACCAGTAAGGGGTTGTCACATCAACAGAACGTGGCCAATTCGTCACTCGTGTCGAGGTGTAGCGGTGACATCACGTCACTCGTGTCGAGGTGTAACGGTGACATCACGTCACTCGTGTCGAGGTGTAGCGGTGACATCGTCACTCGTGTCGAGGTGTAGCGGTGACATCACGTCACTCGTGTCGAGGTGTAGCGGTGACATCACGTCACGCTCGTCCTCGGAGAGAGTGGCGTCGCAGAACGTGACGTCAGGCGGGCCCTGGGGGACGGTGACGTCATGCCCCCCAGGGGGGTATTTAAGGGGGGACCCGGGATGTAACCGGGGTTGGTCGGGGGTAGGAATGGGGACTCGGGTAAGTTGATCCTCACACGAGGCTAGGGGAGGCTACTCCGCCCGACCGGCCGAGGTTGGGGGTAGTCCAGAGGTCGCAACCGGGTACCCGATACCCGTACCCTACCCGATACCCGGCTACCCGTACCCGGCTGGGTACGGGTACGGGTAGCCGTTTGCGACCCTGTTGCGGCCGGGTACGGGAACGGGTAGGCCGTGAGTCACTGGTGAGTAACCGTTTGTCACTCATTTCGGGTAGGGTACGGGTAGGATACGGCTACCTGTACCCGGCCGGGTATGGGTACCCATTTGCGACCCTGGTGCGGCCGGGTACATGTACGGGTAAGGAATCAAAACCCGTTTGCGACCTCTGGGGTAGTCCCTGCCCGGGGCAGGGAGGAGAGCCGAGTTAGCCGGGGTTGTAGGGATCACAGTCCCCTGTTCCCTGGGGAGCTATAGGCTAGCGGGGGTTTGGTTCGGCGTAAGTCCTTAACAAACATGGCGTAAGCATTTAAAAAAACGTGGCGTGAGCCCCTAACAGCAATTCTAGATGTGAAGCTTTCGTGACTGCAAGGATTCATACTCTTAGTTCTTTCGGTAAAGTCGCGTAGGTAAAAATTGACTCCGAGGCAACCTGCCTCGGAGTCGTGAATTGTGCTCCAGCACTACCACAGCACTAACCGGTTGTGTTGGAGAGTGAACCCGCCACAACATTTACAAGTCGAGTATCGTGACTTTTCGCGAGTAATAACAACAGCCAGCATCATCAGGCGGGCAGCCAGAGAGTTGTGGAGAAATCCTCCCTGGCCAATCAGGTGCGAAGGCCAGAGCGGGGGTGGGGGTGGGTGGGAGTTAATGTTAGCAGGCAGTGTCGGGTGGTGGCGGGTTTAACGACACATTTAATTTTACACGATCTCACCCAACAACCGCTATGAATAATATCGGTGGCGAAAGCCGACTGCGTGTTAAACGGTATAAGCAAGAGCCCTGGTCTGTCCACTACTGGATTTTTTTTTATAAGTCTCGCGATGCCGTTGCATTACGTAGCTCCAGCCACATCAGCCAATCTCACCGCTCAACCTCATCGTACCAAATGTCTCACTTCATGACGAAATATTGTCCTGCTACTCCGGTGCTAAATTATCAACAAGTTTTGCCGGCTGGATGGAGGGATGGATGTACCGGCGGACGTTCACGGCCACGGCAGGTGGTGACGTAATTAATAATAAATATTATAAATAAGAACTATTATAATGATGAATTAATCATAATTAATATAATTAACAATAATAATACAATAATTAGCAACAATTCCTATTATTAATAATTTAAAATAATTCAAAAATTAATAATGATGAATAATTATTATAAACAATCACTATTATAATCATCTCCACTTGTACCGCACCACGCCCGTACGCCGTCCACGCATCACTCTGGTTGAAAGAGAGGGCGACTCAGAGAGAGGGTGGACTACTCAGATAGAGAGAGGGCGACTCAGAGAGAGGGTGGACTACTCAGATAGAGAGAGGGCGACTCAGAGAGGGTGGACTACTCAGAGAGAGAGAGGGCGACTCAGAGAGAGGGTGGACTACTCAGATAGAGAGAGGGCGACTCAGAGAGAGGGTGGACTACTCAGATAGAGAGAGGGCGACTCAGAGAGGGTGGACTACTCAGAGAGAGAGGGCGACTCAGAGAGAGGGTGGACTACTCAGAGAGAGAGGGCGACTCAGAGAGAGGGTGGACTACTCAGAGAGAGAGGGCGACTCAGAGAGAGGGTGGACTACTCAGAGAGAGGGCGACTCAGAGAGGTAGAGGGCGATTCAGAGAGATAGGACGATTTAGAGAGAGGGTGGACTACTCAGAGAGAGAGGGCGACTCAGATAGAGGGTGGACTGTTGAGGCAAGCGCCGTGAGCGAGCACCGATGAAGGCTGGCACGGCACACGAGGGAGTGGGTGGCTAACACATGTCTCCCGAGTGGCGATGTTTACACACCGCACCAGGTACTCAATTGAGGCTGAGTCGACCTAGGGGAGTCCCTAGGTCGACTTAAACTCGGGTCGCGGCCGGGTTCATAGCGCAGCGCGCTAACCGTTGCACCACCGCTCCCCAAAGACAAAACTCCGTATAGCCTGTACAGACTGTTGGGGCAAGTGCTGTTCGCAAGCACCTATGAAGGCCGGCACGGCACACGAGAGAGCAGGTGGCCAACACCCCGCCCGGCCGCCTTTGTCTCCCCAGTGGCGATGTTTACACACTGCACCAAGTACTCATTTGAGGCTGAGTCGACTAAGGGGAGTCCCAGTACCGGTTCTCACAATCGTCACCGGCGTTGGCCGTGAGCGGGAATCGAACTCGGACCACCGGGTTCGTAGCGCAGCGCAGCGCTAAGCGCGACACTGCACACGTATAGAGAGACACACACGCAGAGAAAGTGAACATGAGTTGATGATGAGGAGGTAGAGGAGGAGGAGGAGGAGGCTGGGATCCAATCTCTGTAATAACTCTGAGATTTGCGTGCAGTCGCTTCGTGTTCTGCGGGAGTCGCTGCCTTCAATTTGCCCCATCCCGGGCCCCCCCCCCCCCCGATGAATTCCAAATGAAACTGCGGTGGGGGCAGTGGGGGGCGGAGTGGGGGGTAAATTGGGGGGGCGGGGCCCTGGGGGAGTGGGGGGCCCGTGCCTTTGAATGTGACTTCCTTAACATTGGCAAGAGTTACATTGGTGGAGGTAAAGTGGAGGTCAAGTCGTGTGGCGTGTTATATAATGTGTGCGTTAAGTATGCTCCTGGTGTCCGGTCATGTTGTTGCGTCTGGTTGTGTACTTGTGTTGTGTTGTGTATTTGGCTGTGTAGTTATGCCTGGTTGTGAAGTTGTTTGGTTGTGTAGTTGTGCCCGGTCATGTTGTTGTGTCTGGTTGTGTACTTGTGTTGTGTTGTGTATTTGGCTGTGTAGTTATGCCTGATTGTGAAGTTGTTTGGTTGTGTAGTTGTGCCCGGTCATGTTGTTGTGTCTGGTTGTGTACTTGTGTTGTGTTGTGTATTTGGCTGTGTAGTTATGCCTGGTTGTGAAGTTGTTTGGTTTTGTATTTGTGTCTGGCTGTGTAGTTGCGTTTGGTTGTGTATGTTTGTGTATTGCTGTGTATCTGTTTGTGTCGTTATGCCTGTTTATGTGTGATTGTGTACCTGCTTGTATAGTTGTATCTGGTTGTGCAGTTGTCTGGTCGTGTTATTTCTAGTTGTGCATTTGTGTCTGGTTGTGTCTGGTTGTGTAGTTGTGTCTGGTTGTGTGGTTGTGTGTAGTTGTGGTTGTGTAGTTGTGGTTGTGTAGTTGTGTAGTTGTGTAGTTGTGTGGTTGTGTCTGGTTGTGTAGTTGTGTCTGGTTGTGTGGTTGTGTGTAGTTGTGGCTGTGTAGTTGTGGTTGTGTAGTTGTGTGGTTGTGTAGTTGTGTAGTTGTGTGGTTGAGTCTGGTTATGGTTGTCTGGTTGTGGTTGTGTCTGGTTGTTTAGTTGTGGTTGTGTGGTTGTGTGTAGTTGTGTCTGGTTGTGTAGTTGTGATTGTCTGGTTGTGTGTGGTTGTGTAGTTGTGTCTGGTTGTTTAGTTGTGGTTGTGTGGTTGTGTGGTTGTGTGTAGTTGTGTCTGGTTGTGTAGTTGTGATTGTCTGGTTGTGTGTGGTTGTGTAGTTGTGTCTGGTTGTGTAGCTGTTTAGTTGTGTAGTTGTGTAGTTGTGTCTGGTTGTGTAGTTGTGTAGTTGTGTCTGGTTGTGTAGTTGTGTCTGGTTGTGTAGTTGTGGTTGTCTGGTTGTGGTTGTGTGTGGTTGGGTAGTTGTGTCTGGTTGTGTAGTTGTGTCTGGTTGTGTAGTTGTGTGGTTGTGTCTGGTTGTGTAGTTGTGTGTGGTTGTGTAGTTGTGTGGTTGTGTGGTTGCGTATGTGGTGGTCCTCACATACTGATGATATATTATCGGTGATAAGCCCCCCCCCCCGTCTGAAAATCAGTGTAGAACCGCTGCTCTGTGTAAATCGTTGCCGCTCTTCACCGTCAGTAGTTTCGTTGTTTCTGTGGCCGCATTTCCCCTCGTTTCTCTCCTCCCTTGCAGCAACTCCCCTGCTGCGTGGAGATCAATAACCCCCCGAAGGTTGAGGCTTGCACAGCTGCTGCTGTTGGGGCAAGTGCTGTTAGTGAGCAGCTTTACGACAAAGACAAAGCTCCCCCGTATATCTTCTTGGTTCGTTCGGTAAAGTCACGTAGAAGGGAAATAATAAAACAATAAAAATAAAACATAATAAAATAATTCTCACGACGTTTCGGCCACAACGCAAGCAGCCGTCCTCAGGTGAAGAACAGGTCTGTCGGAAAGACAGCGCCATTATTATGTTTTATTTTTTTCTTTAATTCTTTCCCTTCTACATGATGACTTTACCGAAAGAACCAAGAAGATGAATCCCTGCAGTCACGAAAGTTTTAAGTCAAAGATCCCCCGTATAGCCTGCAACAGACTGTTGGGGCAAGTGCTGTTAGCGAGCAGCTTTACGACAAAGACAAAGATCCCCGTATAGCCTGCAACAGACTGTGGGGCAAGTGCTGTTAGCGAGCAGCTTTACGACAAAGACAAAGATCCCCGTATAGCCTGCAACAGACTGTGGGGCAAGTGCTGTTAGCGAGCAGCTTTACGACAAAGACAAAGATCCCCGTATAGCCTGCAACAGACTGTTGGGGCAAGTGCTGTTAGCGAGCAGCTTTACGACAAAGACAAAGATCCCCGTATAGCCTGCAACAGACTGTGGGGCAAGTGCTGTTAGCGAGCAGCTTTACGACAAAGACAAAGATCCCCGTATAGCCTGCAACAGACTGTTGGGGCAAGTGCTGTTAGCGAGCAGCTTTACGACAAAGACAAAGATCCCCGTATAGCCTGCAACAGACTGTGGGGCAAGTGCTGTTAGCGAGCAGCTTTACGACAAAGACAAAGATCCCCGTATAGCCTGCAACAGACTGTGGGGGCAAGTGCTGTTAGCGAGCAGCTTTACGACAAAGACAAAGATCCCCGTATAGCCTGCAACAGACTGTTGGGGCAAGTGCTGTTAGCGAGCAGCTTTACGACAAAGACAAAGATCCCCGTATAGCCTGCAACAGACTGTGGGGCAAGTGCTGTTAGCGAGCAGCTTTACGACAAAGACAAAGATCCCCGTATAGCCTACAACAGACTGTTGGGGCAAGTGCTGTTAGCGAGCAGCTTTACGACAAAGACAAAGATCCCCGTATAGCCTGCAACAGACTGTGGGGCAAGTGCTGTTAGCGAGCAGCTTTACGACAAAGACAAAGATCCCCGTATAGCCTGCAACAGACTGTGGGGGCAAGTGCTGTTAGCGAGCAGCTTTACGACAAAGACAAAGATCCCCGTATAGCCTGCAACAGACTGTGGGGCAAGTGCTGTTAGCGAGCAGCTTTACGACAAAGACAAAGATCCCCGTATAGCCTGCAACAGACTGTGGGGCAAGTGCTGTTAGCGAGCAGCTTTACGACAAAGACAAAGATCCCCGTATAGCCTGCAACAGACTGTGGGGGCAAGTGCTGTTAGCGAGCAGCTTTACGACAAAGACAAAGATCCCCGTATAGCCTGCAACAGACTGTGGGGCAAGTGCTGTTAGCGAGCAGCTTTACGACAAAGACAAAGATCCCCGTATAGCCTGCAACAGACTGTAGGGGCAAGTGCTGTTAGCGAGCACCTCTGAAGGCCGGAACGGTACACGAGGGGGTGGGTGGCCAGCACCACCCCCAGCCGCCTTTGTCTCCCTAGTGGACGATGTTTACTATACACCGCACCACGTACTCATTTGTGGCTGAGTCGATCTAGGGACGGCCCAGGCCCGATTCAGATAATCGTCACCGGTGTTGGTGGCGGTGAGCGGGAATCGAACTCGGGTGGCCGGGTTCGTAGCGCAGCCACGCTAACCGCTGCGCCACCGCTCCCCACACACACTATCAGCCACGTTTCTCTTCGCTCTCCTCCACACCGTTTGTTTTCCGTTGTATCACTTCTGTTACCTTCTTCGCTTCCTCTGCTTCGTCACGCATCGTGTGCCTTGATTTCGAAAACGTGTTTTGGTTTGGCCATGTTTGTTTGTTTGTTGTAGTACGGAGTTAGACTGATGGCCTTAATCTAAGTTATCTTGTGGTTGTTGTTGTTTGACTTGCATCCCACTGGGATTTTTGCACACAGCGTTGGTGCACGGTACTTTTTGTGGAATATTTTGCCGTCTTCTGGATTTTCTGTTTGCACGTCGTCACGTAGTCACTTTAAGATGTTTTCTTGTTCATGTTACTGTTTCATGTTTTTGTTTTTTGTTTGTTGCGGTTGCACCCGATTCAAGAGCCGAATGGCTCACAGGGCTATACCTAATCAATGAAACTGAAACTTATAGTAACAGGTTTTTACCCTTTTAACTGGTACAAAAACTGACACCTTTATACAAGGCATCATGTTTGCAATAACCACAACACAAGCAGTCAAAATGCAAACAAAAATAAACAACTCTGATAATGATAATGATATGCACTGTCCTTATCAGAGTTGTTTATTTTTGTTTGCATTTTGACTGCTTGTGTTGTGGTTATTGCAAACATGATGCCTTGTATAAAGGTGTCAGTTTTTGTACCAGTTGAAAGGGTAAAAACCTACGACTATATTTTGCCACTGGTAAAGGAGATGTCTCATAGTGAAACTGAAACTGTTTCGTTTCGCTTTTGGCCAATCCTCGGACCTCCGCATTGGTAATACCGGGTCCCCTGCACGGGACCGCCTGTTGCGTTACATCTTCTTCCCGTTCGCTCCCTTCTCATCTCCCTCTCTTTATCTCTCTTTATCTCTCTGTGTATCTCTCTATTCATCTATCTCTCTCCTTATCTCTCTATCTCTCTGTGTATCTCTCTATTCATCTATCTCTGCTCATCTCTCTTTATCTCTCTGTGTATCTCTCTATTCATTTATCTCTGCTCATCTCTGTCTATTTATCTCTCTGTGTATCTCTCTATTCATCTATCTCTCTCATCTCTCTTCATCTCTCTCCTCATCTCTCTTCGTGCGACGTCTCGATAGCACGAACGTATTGCGTCACTCGCCACCTCCTCCATTCCGAATTCTTATTCTGGCTCTTGACGCAAGTTTGCGGTTAGTTATTTTGTCGTCAGTTCCATTCTTAACTAATACCCTAAGCCCCCAGGCGTCTGCTCAAGTGCGCCTGGTGCTTTAGTACGAAGTGGTTTACTTAACAGCCCACTCCCACAGTCTCATCTTGGGTTATATTATCCGTTATCCTAAAAGATCCATTTGCCGTACCGTTGATCCCCCCCCACCCTGATCCCTCACATCCCAGGGATGCAGCGTATACGGCCACAGACGCGGTCTCCGCCGGCAGAGATCTGCGTTGGGGGCATTGGCTGACGCAGCTCTCTGTGCAGATCAATTCAACCCGTGCCTTTATAAATCTCACCGTTCATCCTACAAAGTCCCATCACAGGGGGAGGAACGCAACACAAATAGCCAATTATTTTTTGCTCGCATTGAAACGGCGATTTTCGATAAGTTTTTTGGGGTTTGGCCATGTTTGTTTGTTGTAGTACAGAGTTAGACTGATGGCCTTAACCTAAGTTGTCTTGTGGTTGTTGTTGTTGTTTGACTTGCATCCCACTGGGATGTTTGCACATTTTTGTGTACGGTGTCTGCAATATTTTACTGTCTTTTCTTGGATGTTCTGTTTGCACTCAGTCACATAGTCACTTTAAGATGTTTTTTGTTCATGTTTTTGTTTGTTGCGGTTGCACCCGATTCAAGAGCCGAATGGCTCACAGGGCTATACCTAATAAATGAACTTGAACTTGTACGCCGTATGAATCTGAAAACTACATTTCCCTGTCCAATAATGCGGGGTAAACCGTGTGGGTTGACAGCTATGTGGTGGTTCGCGGGTGGTGGAACCTGTGGAGCTCAATATCAAGGGGTCAACTCCTGATGGGGGTTGCCCTCCCCCAGCGGGCAGTCTGCTGCTGGCTGCCTGCCCAGATGCCCCCCCCCCCTCGTCCCCCCGTCGAGAATTTAGCTGAGGGGGGGGGGCGCAGCCCCATCGAGAGCGACCATCCCTGCCTTAAAAAGGGCCCCAGCGGACAAGTTGGCAAAACATCCGGGGTGGAAGGGGTTGAGGGGTGGGTGGGGGATCTGTCTCACAACAGCGAGCAGAGCGCAGGGGGCCACTAAACGCAAGTTGGCACAGTAGTGGGCACATCGGCCGGTCATCTCAGTCATCGGCCGGTCATCTCAGTCATCTCAGTCATCGGCCAGTCATCTCAGTCATCGGCCAGTCATCTCAGTCATTGGTCAGTCATCTCAGTCATCTCAGTCATCGGCCAGTCATCTCAGTCATCGGCCAGTCATCTCAGTCATTGGCCAGTCATCTCAGTCATCGGCCAGTCATCTCAGTCATTGGCCAGTCATTGGCCAGTCATCTCAGTCATCGGCCAGTCATCTCAGTCATCGGCCAGTCATCTCAGTCATCGGCCAGTCATCTCAGTCATTGGCCAGTCATTGGCCAGTCATCTCAGTCATTGGCCAGTCATCTCAGTCATTGGCCAGTCATCTCAGTCATCTCAGTCATCTCAGTTATCGGCCAGTCATCTCAGTCATTGGCCAGTCATCTCAGTCATTGGCCAGTCATCTCAGTCATCTCAGTCATTGGCCAGTCATCTCAGTCATTGGCCAGTCATCTCAGTCATCTCAGTCATTGGCCAGTCATCTCAGTCATCTCAGTCATCGGCCAGTCATCTGTCATTGGCCAGTCATCTCAGTCATCGGCCAGTCATCTCAGTCATCGGCCAGTCATCTCAGTCATCGGCCAGTCATCTCAGTCATCTCAGTCATCGGCCAGTCATCTCAGTCATCTCAGTCATCGGCCAGTCATCTCAGTCATTGGCCAGTCATCTCAGTCATTGGCCAGTCATCTCAGTCATTGGCCAGTCATCTCAGTCATCTCAGTCATCGGCCAGTCATCTCAGTCATCTCAGTCATCGGCCAGTCATCTCAGTCATCGGCCAGTCATCTCAGTCATCTCAGTCATCGGCCAGTCATCTCAGTCATCTCAGTCATCTCAGTCAATGGCCAGTCATCTCAGTCATCGGCCAGTCACCTCAGTCATCGGCCAGTCATATCAGTCATTGGCCAGTCATCTCAATCATTGGCCAGTCATCTCAGTCATCTCAGTCATCGGCCAGTCATCTCAGTCATCTCAGTCATCGGCCAGTCATCTCAGTCATCTCAGTCATTGGCCAGTCATCTCAGTCATCGGCCAGTCATCGGCCAGTCATCTCAGTCATCTCAGTCATTGGCCAGTCATCTCAGTCATCGGCCAGTCATCTCAGTCATCGGCCAGTCATCTCAGTCAGTGGCCAGTCATCTCAGTCATCTCAGTCATTGGCCAGTCATCTCAGTCATTGGCCAGTCATCTCAGTCACCTCAGTCATTGGCCAGTCATCTCAGTCATCTCAGTCATTGGCCAGTCATCTCAGTCATCGGCCAGTAATGTCAGTCATCTAAGTCATTGGCCAGTCATCTCAGTCATCGGCCAGTCATCTCAGTCATCGGCCAGTCATCTCAGTCATCGGCCAGTCATTGGCCAGTCATCTCAGTCATTGGCCAGTCATCTCAGTCATTGGCCAGTCATCTCAGTCATCTCAGTCATCGGCCAGTCATCTCAGTCATCTCAGTCATTGGCCAGTCATCTCAGTCATCGGCCAGTCATCTCAGTCATCTCAGTCATCGGCCAGTCATCTCAGTCATCGGCCAGTCATCGGCCAGTCATCTCAGTCATCGGCCAGTCATCTCAGTCAGTCGACCCATGGCACCTGGGTCTGTCCCGTGACCTCCTCCTGTCAGCGGGCGTTCGACACTTCGCGTGGCCTCAAAGTGCGCCTGGCCTGGCACAGGTGCCGTGGTGACGTCACCGGCACTTCGTGAAGGGCGGTTGTTGTTGTTGTCTTGCACGCTGCCACTGGATGAGCTCCGAGGGATTCTCCGACTCTCGCCGATCTGCCTCTTGACGAGGAGGGAATGACGCTGGATGTTGTCACCGGCGAAACGTCACCAGTACGCACTCACTCACATTGTAAATGTTGCCGATTTACTCTCCCGACTCAAATCGGTGAGGCTGAAGTAGTAACTCATTTGACAAGTTTGTTAACGTGGCAAAGCTTTACTGATTTGGCTGTGCCGGGTGGTGGCGGGTTTAACGGCACATTTATGCTTACGTGATCGAATCCAAAAACCTCTATTATGAAGAGCACTGTAGTGATATCGCCTATGCTGTCTGTGACAGGCTAGGTGCACTTTGAGGCCACGTGCGGTGTCGAAGGCTGATTTCGAGAAGGAGGTAATGTGACCAACCCAGGTCCTAAGCGGTTGACGCCTGGGTCAGGCTCGGTGCAGGAAGATATGGCTGATAGATGCATCACCTATGCCCCCCCCCCCCCCCCCCCCCGTGCCAATTTGCTGCGTTTTAGCCACCCGGCGCTTCGCTCGTTGTTGTGAGCGTCGCTCCTCCACCCTCCATTGTTGTTGGAGGGCGACTGCCTCCAACCGCCCAGTAGCCTCGAGGCTCACCTAGCCTGGCACTGCACAACAACAACAAAACGTGTATTATGAATAATATTGGTCTTGAAAGCCTACGCGTCAAAGATTAGTTTCTCCCAAATCAAGGGCGCTCACGTGCAGTATGAGCCCACCTTCATGAAGCACCGCGATGACTAGGGGATGTTAACTACCTCGCCTGCTATACAGGCGGTCGTGGGTTCCACCTCAACCATGACGCCTGCTGCTGTATATTTGGAGTTTGCATGTCTCTCTCCCCGTGGTCGCGTGGACTTTTCTCCGGATCCTCGGGGTTTGCCCTCCACGTTTAGAATCAACATCACGCGTTTAGAGTCTTTGGCTGCAGTCCACGTGATGATGATGAGCCACTTCGTTGAGCTGTCATTTGTGATAACCGGGTCGCTTCTTAAAAAGAGCTACAAAAAATTGCTCGGTGGCCCCCCCCCCCACCTGGTAACGTAATAAAAGTTGCTTGTGTTGAACTTCTTTCGCACCGTACGTGGCCCACCCGTGCTCATCGGAGCAATGGAAACAGACGTACAAGCACGCCCACCTCCCCACCTCCAGCCCCCCCCCCCCCCCCATTACGAAAAGCTGCGGGGATCTTTAGTGGAGGCGGCCTCAACGGACCCTGCCTTCGGCTGCGTCGGTCAGCCCGTGTCAGAGGTCGCAACCGGGTACCCGATACCCATGCCCTACCCGATACCCAGCTACCCGTACCCGGCCGGGTACGAGTACGGGTAGCCATTTGCGACCCTGGTGCGGCCGGGTACGGGTAGGCCGTGAGTCACCGGTGAGTAACCGTTTGTCACTCATTTCGGGTAGGGTACGGGTAGCGTACGGGTACCCGTACCCAGCCGGGTACGGGTGTTGAAAAACACATACGCCCCCTACTGTGTTAAATGTTCGAGAACGTGAGCGATATTAGAGCGAGCTTAGGTGCTTGTATCGAACACGCGGCTCAAGCGAGCGTGACTCTGCTGATGAGACACTGCATATCGAAACCGGTCCAGGGTGTGCTTGTATCGAACCCACGGCTCAAGCGAGCCTGACATCTGCTGATGAGACAATGAATACTCTTTGGTTTTTTCGGTAAAGTCACGTAGGTAAAAAATCTAATCAAATAAATGAAAACAACTAAATTAAATCACGTTTCGGGCGCAACACAAGCGTCCTTCTTCAGGTGGGGACAACGTAGAGAAAGCACAACCACTTACGTTTGTCTAAGAGATGGCTGTGAAGAGGAATTATATAGTCGCGGGGGATGGAGGGAGGGGAGGGGGCCATGGTGAGTGTGTGGGCGGGCTGTGGACCGAAAAGGCAACGTAGTGAGGCAAGGGGGGGGGCGCTGGGAGGCAACGCATGGAGTTCAAACTGAAGCTTTGTGATGCAGGGGGCGGAAGTAGATAAGAAAGCTAAGATTAAGCAGCCTTTTGTTATGCTGCCGGGGGGGGGGGGGTAAATTAGAAATGCGCAAGCTGAGAACAACGTGTGGTAATGGTGATGGTAGCGTGTGAAGCTTTACACACTAAACAGGACCCTGCGGGGTGGGCTGGTAGGAACGAATAACCAAAGAATATAAACATAATGTATTATTACACTTGTTTAGCCAGGAAAGCCCCACTGAGTCTAAAGGTTTTTGTAGGGTCCTGCCAAGTGTTTGCAGTAGGGGGCGATGTTGCTACACCGAATCGGACGATACGAAGGGAGAGTGTGAGGCCTAATTCTAGGCTTTAGGCCTAGCTGTAGGCGTTAGGCCGCTGTGAGTTAATTTGTAATTTAAATGTTTTAATTATTTATGTAAAAGCTTAAAATGTAAATGTTTCTATTTAAAAACATCAGGGAATGTAACATTGTTAAACATTAACTGCCTTGCACACACGCGGGGGTACGATACGAAGGGAGAGGCTGAGGCCTAGTTCTAGGCTTTAGGCCTAGCTGTAGGCTTTAGGCCGCCGTGAGTTAATTTTAAAATTAAATGTTTTTATTATTTATGTAAAAGCTTTAAATTTAAATGTTTCTATTTAAAAGCATCAGGGAATGTAACATTGTTAAACATTAACTCCCTTGCACACACGCGGGGGTACGATACGAAGGGAGAGTGATAGGCGTAGTTCGAAGCTTTAGGCCTAGCTGTAAGCTTTAGGGCGCTGTGAGTAAAATTGAATTTAAAAGTTTTAATTAAAAACTATCTCAGGGAATTATAAGAGAATGTTACACTTGTTTAGCCAGGAAAGCCTCATTAATTTAAATGTTTTAATTAAAAGCTATCTGAGGGAATTATAAGGGAATGTTACACTTGTTTAGCCAGGAAAGCGTCACTGAGTCTAAAGGTTTTTGTAGGGTCATGCCAAGTGTTTGCAGTAGGGGGCGACAAGTGTTTGCAGTAGGGGGCGATGTTGCTACACGGTCGGACGGACGGTCGGACGGACGGACGGACGATATAATCTATTGTAGGCTGGTCCACTTCGTTCCTACCAGTAAAACTTTACATACTACCATCACCATTGTCACACGTTATTTCGAGCGTACAAGTTTAGCTGGCGCCTTTCTAATTTTCCAGATATACAAATATAGACATAACTTCAACCGAGACGATGGATTCAAATTGAGCAATCATTGGAAGGATGTAATTAACCAAGTTAAACTTTAGCTGCCGTGCAGTTTACTGCTAGACAGACATTTAATATTTATTTTCATAATAATATCCATAATCCCAGTCTGTTACCCCCAGCGTCACACACTACCATCACCATTACCACACGTTTTTTCAGCTTGCACATTTTTAATTTACCCCCCCCCCCCCCCACCGGCAGCATAACAAAAGGCTGCTTAATCTTAGCTTTCTTATCTATTTCCGCCCCCTGCATCACAAAGCTTCAGTTTGAACTCCATGCGTTGCCTCCCAGCGCCCCCCCCCCCCCCCCCCCCCGTGCCTCACTACGTTGCCTCTACGGTCCACAGCCCGCCCACACACTCACCATGGCCCCCTCCCTCCATCCCCCGCGACTACATAATTCCTCTTCACAACCATCTCTTAGACAAACTTAAGCGGTTGTGCTTTCGCTACGTTGTCCCCACCTGAAGGACGCTTGTGTTGCGCCCAAAACGTCGTGATTTAATTTAGTTGTTTTCATTTATTTTATTAATTTTTTACCTACGTGACTTTACCGAAAAAACCAAAGAGTATGAATCATTGCAGTCACGAAAGCCTCAAATCGAGACAATGAATGTCAAAACAGGTCCAGAGTTTTGCTCGTATTAAACCAATGCTGCTGAAATTATGCGCTGCCGAGAAAAAACCTGTGGCTGATGGGATGGGTAAAAAATATACATATTAATAGAATATATTTTAGTGTTTAAAAGGACAGCCGTGGGAAGGAGGCGAAGGCGTCTGATTAGTAACTGCGTTACATTCACGGTTGGTGAAGAGAGGCGGGGGAGGGGGGTGGAAGGGAGCGGCGCGAGGGGGGGGTCCATGTTTTAATTCATCTCTCTGCGGGGGATGCGAGGCCACAGCGTCCACATCCCCTTGCTGCTAGAACATTCCTTTTGGGGGGCTCTGTGGGCTACCCAGGGGGAGGGGGGAGTGGGGGGAGGGGTGGAATGCAGTGTTGAGGATCTAGGCTAAGGATCTTACCTCGACTCACAAAAGGCCAATTTCGATCTACCGCGGCGGGCTGGAAAGTTAGCGAGCGCCTATTAAGGCCGGCGCGAGGAGCGGCTGCCGTGGCCAACAACTCGAAATCCCGGCCGCCTTTGTCTCCCCGTTAATTGCCGACTGCTGCTGTTTACGGAAACCCACAATTCCAACCATTACCATCGCCGCTCCAATTACTGACGACTTTAGTCTGCCTCGACCTTGGGGAGGCCCCCACCGAGGACAATTGCTGACGCGTTGATCGCTGGGCTCTGTGAACTATTGTCCACGTTCCGATGGCAGTATTTCTGAGCTCCCCCTCCACCATCTCACCAACCAGTGAATAAAACCCAACACGTACGTCAGGAGCAACGTGGCCTTAAAATTAAATATATATTCGGCGACGTTTCTGGCAATGGACCTTCTTCATGTCACACCAAAAGAGGCCGGAGAGGCAGAGTACGTCATAGGAGTTGGAGACAGCGCTTGACTACCCGATGGTACCTCATTTTTATTTTCTGATGACCAGTTTAAAAACAGGTGCAATAGTAATAAGTGAGCGAATATCTACTATTGAATAACAAAAAAAAACCTTCAATAGCCTAAAGCAGGGGTCCCCAACCCCCGGGCCACGGACCGGATGGCTGCTGTATTCGGACCACCTTCACACACTCGCCAGCTCTTCGACGACAGGAAGCGGGGGGGGGGGCGGAAACTCCACTCGCCTATCGCTGCTAGAGCCAACACCAGCAACGAGGGACCTACAAGTTGTCGTCAACGCGGTCGACGACTCCGACCTCAAATCCCTGCACGTCGCCAAGTCCATCCAGGCTAACATCATCCTCCGGCGCGACTCGTCCACACCCGTGTGTGCCGCCACCACGGGCGCGGCGGGGGAGGATCCGGACGACTCCAACCCACCTCGGCTCGTCGCCTCCGCTCCTTCCAGAGGTTGGAGGTCGGGAGATCGGCCGCGGAGGGACGGGGGTCGCGCTGACGAGCGTTGGAGGTTGGGAGATCGGCCGCGGTGGGACGCGACACGAATCGTGGCGGGAACAGGATGTCGTCGCGGAGGGAGCAGGCCAAGATCACCTGCTTCAACTGGGGACTGCAGGGCCACGTCATGTCGGGCTGCCGAGCTCCGTGACAGCGCTACTACGGACCCCCATTTTCTTCCACCAGGCCACCCTCCTCGCCGCATCGCCCAGAGGCAAGTCGGGACACCGAACACACACAGCTCGTTGTCCCACATCACGCATCCCGCCGCGAACGTTCAGATTGTGCGTCGGGTCGTGCACCTTCAGATTGCGTTCGTGCAAGCTGGTCGCTCCGACCAGGTCAGTGGTCGGAGCTGGCCCATAGGGTGGTCACCGCGACCGCGGGTTCAGCCGTGGTCATGGGTTCCATTGAAGGGGTCGAGTTTCAGACGCTTATTGATACAGGTGTGTCCGCTACAATTATTTCCGAACTCATTTTTAACATTCTACCAGATAGTTGTCGTTCCCTGCGTCCCTTCGAAGTGTCGTGTGTTGTGGCTAACGGGGGCTCGCTCGGGATAATAGGCCAAATTCATGTGCAAATTGCCATTGGGGATATTAAGTTGTCAGGGCCAGTCCTGGTCTCCTCATCCGTGGCCATTCCGTGCTTGATGGGCACTGATTTTTTGGCCAAGATGCCAAGATCAAGATACTTGTTGACCGGGGTTGCATTGAGCTGCCCTCGGGTCGCCGGTTGGCTTTTCTTCCCCCCTCCACCCGGTTATGCTTGGCTACCACTACGGTGCAGGCACTCGCAGCTGTGACGGTTCGGATTCCGCCAGGCGCACAGATGTTAGTGCCGAAAACCTCTTGACCCGGCTGTGACCTCGGCCGGGCTACTGTTGGGGCCATCTAATACGGCGGTGCGTGGCTTGGAGCTCGTGGGAGCGCTGACGCTGGTGGCTGTGGACAGGGAACCGTTTGTACAGGTCCTTAATGCCGGGTTAACTATTTCTGTTGTGCCCCAGGGCACGGTGCTGGCCCATGCGTCACCGGCACTTCGCGACGTGCATTGTCGGTAGAGTTGCGGCTAGGCCGAGTCCGACACCACATTCCGGACCCGATGTCCGTTGGATTGGCTCCCTGTGCTCAGAATCGACTGAGCTCTCCGAACCACAGCGCCAAAGATTGCGTTCCCTTATCCTCGAATTTTTGTACGTTTTTAGTCACGGCAAATTCGACCTCGGCTGCACAACTCTTCCCAGTCACCACATTGTCACGGGTGATGCCGCCCCTTTACGCCAGAACCCCTATAGGCTTAATCCTGCGGAGAAGGACCATGTTCGGCTGGCCGTTGATGACATGCTGGCGGCTGACATTATTTCACAATCCACTAGCCCATGGGGTGCGCCTTTTCGACAACTAAATAAAGTCTCTGTCGTTGATGCGTACCCGTTTCCGAGGATGGACGACTCGCTTGACGCCTTGGCCGGCGCAAGGTACTTCTCCACAGTTGACCTCCTTTCGGGATTCTGGCAGTTACCATTGGACGAGGCGTCTCGACCCAAAGTGGCTTTCCGCACACCGCAGGGTCTGTTTGAATTCAATCGGCTCCCGATGGGACTCCATTCCACGCCAGCAACATTCCAGAAGGTTGATGGAACTTGTTCTGGCCGGGTTGCAGTGGGACTCCTGTCTGATTTACCTGGATGACGTCATCGTCTTCAGCCGCATATTCGACGAACACCTCGAACGGTTGCATGCTGTGTTTGCCAAAATGCGGGCTGCCAATCTTAAGTTAAAACCGCAAAAATGCCATCTCCTGCAAAAATTTGTACAATATCTCGGCCATATCGTTAGCGAATCAGGCATTGCTACGGATCCCAAGAAAACTAAGTGTGTTGCGACATGGCCTATCCCCACGTCGGTGCGCGAGGTGCGAAGCTTCATTGGCTTCGCTTCATATTACCGCCGCTTCGTCCGCAATTTGCCTCCGTCGCCAAACCTCTCCATGCCTTGACAGCAAAAGGCCAGAGATTCCATTGGGGTGACGCTGAGGAGGACTCATTCCAGGTGCTTCGGAAGGCTCTGGTCGACACACCTCCTCTCCACTATCCCGATTTTTCTATTACTTTCATCATCGATACAGATGCAAGCGATACTGGTATCGGCGCCGTCCTGTCACAGGTGGTGGACAGGATTGAGCGCGTTATCGCGTATGGCAGTAGAGTCCTCTCGCCCTCCGAACAACGTTACTGTATAACGCGCCACGAACTGCTAGCCATTGTTCTTTGTCCGCATGTACTGGCCGTATCTGTACGGTAGACAGTTTACGGTGCGTTCGGATCATGCGGCGCTGCAATATGCCCTCTGTGTCGACCAGCCATCCGGCCAGTTATCAAGGTGGCTAGAAAACCTTCAGGATTACTCCTTTCACGTGTTGTACAGGAAAGGAACCCAACATTCCAACGCGGATGCCTGGTCTCGGTTGCCAACGTGCGCTGATTCTGCTTGCCTTTCGGGCTCGGGTCGGTGCAGGCGGCCCGTGGTTGATTTGGTCCCACCTCTGGTGGCCTCGGCGGAGGTGGGGCCTCAGGAAGAGGCCGCCAGCCCGGTTGCACTCGGTTGCCAACGTGCGCTGATTCTGCTTGCCTTTCGGGCTCGGGTCGGTGCAGGCGGCCCGTGGTTGATTTGGTCCTGCCTCTGGTGGCCTCGGCGGAGGTGGGGCCTCAGGAAGAGGCCGCCAGCCCGGTTGCACGTGATGGGGTTTTGCACCTTGATCTGGCCGAATCGGGGGAGGGGGTCAATCCGGGGCGTGTGGCGCCTGTCGTGCTGAGGGACGGGTTGCTGATGCGCCGTGATGACGCCGCGTGCAAACACATCCTCATCGTTCCCACGGCCCTTCCTGGGAGGATTGTGTCGGCCGTGCACGAACGGTTAATGCACCTGGGGGTGCATAAGACCCTAGACGCCATTCAAAGGGACTTATTTTGGCCAGGCATGGCTGCTGACGTTGCCGACCTATTGAGGGGATGCGTGCAGTGCGCACGTCGAAACAGCCCGCAGAAGTCCTGTTGACTGCCCTTGCAATCAATAAGGGTTTCACGGGTCAATGAGCTGGTCGCTCTTGACATCTTGGGGCCCTTCCCAGCCACCCCTCGCGGAAATCGGTTCCTGTTGGTTGGGGCGGAGTATTTTACTCGTTGGCCCATGGCCTGGCCTCTTCCCAACCAGTCTGCAGTGGCCATCACAGAGGCATTCCTTAATGGGTACGTCATGGACAAGGGAGCGCCAGAACGACTTCTTACTGATCAAGGCAAACATTTTTCGTCCAAATTGCTACGTGACGTATGCTCCCTGCTTGGCAATTCTAAAGTACGCACGTCCCCATACCATCTGCAAACGGATGGCATGGTTGAGAGGTTCAACCAGACGCTGACGACCATGCTGAGCCACCAGGTGAGCGAGTCCCAGCAGGATTGGGACTTGCATGTTCCTGGCGTGCTAGCCGCTTACCGCATGTCCCCCCACGCGTCAACTGGCTACTCGCCCTTCTATCTTATGTACGGCAGGAAGTACGAACCCCCTGTCGACATACAACTGGGTATCACTCCGCCTAAACGGCCTGCCGCTGTCCCCGACACACTTCGCTTTAATATCGAGAGGCTAACCGAGGCGCGAGAGGTTGCTAGAATCAATTCTGAGGCTAGACAGCACGCTAGCGAACGCCTGCAGACCTCCCACATATGCGACCACAAGTGGCGTTCGGGCAATAAAGCTTAGCATCACTACCCGCAGGCCCCCGTGGGGACATCCCCTAAATTAGCTAAACTATGGCGGGGGCCCTTTGACGTGGTGCGTGTGGTCCGGCCCCAATGCGTGCAGATTCGGTGGGGTCGCCGCAACTGGTACGTGCATCCGTCGCTTCATAAGCCGTCCTTTGTGTCACGTGCTCCTGTTTCATCCCCCCTTAGTCTGAGCTAGTTGTGTGAGGTGTCCGACGAGCCGGGCTGCGTGCCTGTTGATGCGGAGCTACAATTGCCCCTTTCCCCAGGCGCCACACGACTGACGCCTGCATGGGCGCCATTGACGTCAGCTCCACCGCATCAAGCCGAGAGGAGCTCCCCCGCACGCCCGGACACCCATCCCGAAGGATCCCGTGCCATGTCGCCTTCACCGGCACCCACGGGCCTTGAGGGGGGCCACGCTCGAAGGCGGCACGGCCATGAGGACCTGGTCCCAGACTCAGATTTTCATCACCCCCGAGTCGCTTACAAGTTACACACACACACTCCGCATTGAACCAGGCACACGTTGCTCCTTGACATGTATTGCACTCGTTTGGGGGTACATTTGTTCAGGGGCCCGGGGGTCGGTTGTTCACGCATCATTGCTTCACCTTTTCGTTGATTAATGCTTGTACACAGTGTAAGTTTGTACAGGTGGGTTGGGGTATTTATGATTGGGTTCTTGTTTGTTCCTGTTGAGGCTCGCGTATTTTTTTCCCTTTCGTTAATTTACACTTTGAAATTGTTACCAGCCGAGACGGCTGGGTGCTATGCAGGGGGGGGGGGGTGATGTTGCGCCGTAATAAGGCGCTGTGGGCAGCTGACCTGCCACCACGCTCACGGGCTGACAGGGGTGGGGGCTGAGGGGGAGGGGGACCCCACCCCACCACTTCCTAAGACCCAATCTTAATTTTGGAGACCCCTAAGACCCCTTAAGATAAGACCTTCTAGAAGGTTCTAGGGGGGGGGGCATGAGGGGAGGGGTGACCCCGATCTGGGGATAAAAGGCCAGCCCTCGGGACGGTCAGAGCAGTATCCGCCAACTGAAGCCTGGAGACATCTGAAGATCTGGAGACTGGACCAAGCGACCCGGCGACCCTCAACCGTGGCTCTCGTGCAGCATGGGTTGTAGCGGAGCAGCCGAGGTCGCTCGGACCCCCTGGGACCCTTCCCGCGGCTCTCACTAAGCCGGGGTTGTAGCGGTCCAGGGCGAGTCCTGGACAGAGGTCGCAAACGGGTTTTTATTCCTTACCCGTACCCGGCCGCACCAGGGTCGCAAACGGGTACCCGTACCCTACCCGATACCCGGCTACCTGTACCCGGCCGGGTATCGGGTAAGGTACGGGTACGGGTACCCGATTGCGATCTCTGGGATGAAGGCATGTTGCAGGCGCGGGTGGGTTGATTCTAGGAACTTGAATTGTGAGAAGAGACAAGACGTTGGGAAATGAGTGACAAACGGTTACTCACCAGTGACTCACGGCCTACCCGTAGCCGTACCCGGCCGCACCAGGGTCGCAAACGGGTACCCGTACCCGTACCCGGCCGGGTACGGGTAGCCGGGTATCGGGTAGGGTACGGGTATCGGGTACCCGATTGCGACCTCTGGTCCCTGGGTGGGTCGGTCGATCCAGCCTCCCGCCATCGCGAGAGACCGGCGCGTGCGTAGCCCGGAGTGGGTAGGGTACGCTAGGAGGGAGGCTGTCTCTCCCTTAGACTACCGAGTGGAAGAGAGTAGTGTGTAAAAGAGTAGTGTTACAGAGTGTTAAGAGTTGTTATAATAAACGCGTTGCCTCCAGCAGACGTCCCCGTGTGGTTAGTACTAGGACAACGCTACAAATTAACAAAAATTTATATTTCCAATATTTCCAAAACATTCTCACAGCGTATAATATTAGCAGGGCGCTACTGCCAGTGTTTGTCGCATGCGCATGAAAGCAAAGACCGCACAATAACTTCGGTACCTTTAAATCTATTTAGATTGATAACTGTCACTGTGAGAAAGTGCCTTCCCCTAAGCCCAATATGCAGTGGAAATAAAACAACAGTAGTTCTAGCCAACGTGTTATTGTGTAGGGGGTAGAAAACACACAAAAGCATCCGGAGCTATTTCGGTAAAATTGAGTCGGGAGAAAGGATGTAGGGTGGGTGGGTACAGTCATATCTTGCATACCCACGCCGTGGACATAGGTCTTTGCGTCGCTGCCCGGGTCTATCAACCTCGCCTGTGGTCGCGTGGAACGCTGCGATGCCACCACCGCCGCCACCGCCGCCGCCAAGTTTCCACACCGTCCCGGGTCAAACCTGGACGGGTGGCAACGCCGCTCGAGATGAATGAGTACGGGTCTTCTCACCCGCGGTGCTCGTGCGCTTGGAATGCGGGGGGCACGAGTGGCTGACACCTCCGGGGTGTGAGACCCCCCCCCCCCTTATACCCCCCCCCCCCCCCACACAGCCCCCCTCCACCCCTCCTCCTTCTATGACCTTTCAACTCGGACGCGAATTGATTGGAATGTTTGGCATTCACACATTTATCCTTTGTCCTATATTTAACATTAAAAAAATAAAGAGACTGTCTGATTACAACGATGATGATGATGCTGCCGCGCTATTGACGATACGACCCTACTGTGTTTCGCGACAATAACAACACTATGCGGCCTTACAACAGAGCACACATTTTATATATTGAGAGAACGATAACACGTAGTAGGATTTCGCGACAAATATTATCCATAACAGTGTAGAGGGTTTTTGGGGTTAGATCGCGTAAATATAAATGTGTCGTTAAACCCGCCACCACCTGACACAGCCGACTAGTAAGGGTTGTCCGTAGACAAAACATGCCAACAAAACGTACCAACAGGAGGATTTCTCCACAACTCTCGCTGTCCGCCTGATGATGCTCGTTGCAATTACTGGTAAAACGTCGCGCTCAAATGGTTAATGTTGTGGGTTTACTCTCCAACACACAACTTGTTAGTGCTGTACTAGTAACGAATATGTGTGTTTTGTTTACGGGGACAAAATCTTACTAATTGG
>NC_136310.1:9212821-9423593 GCF_964198595.1 Lampetra fluviatilis
AGGGTTTAAATGTGGGGGGGTGGTGGCGGGGTGGGGTTACCACCGCTGAGTGGCGTTGTCTCACGCGGTGAACGCCACAGGGTGAGCTGGTGAGGCGTGGTCCCCATCGTCCACACAGAAGCACGCGTCACCACAGTGATGATGGCCTGCTAATAATGAACATGCGACCTTCTGAATTGATGATGATGCCGTATCGATGATGATGATGATAGTGATAGTTATGATGGTGATGATGCTGTATTGATTGCATAGTGACAGCGATGATGAGATGGTGGTGATGCTGTATGGATGATTAGATGGTGTTGATGCTGTTGATGAGAGGATGATCATGCTGTATTGATGATGATTGTATATTGACAGTGATGATGAGATGGTGATGATCTGTGTTGATGATGATGAAATAGTGTTGATGCTGTGCTGATGATGAGATGGTGATGATGCTGTATTGATGATTATTCTGTATCGCTGGTGATTGATCCACACTCTGTATTGCTCAGGTGGCGATTAGTTCGCCGCACGCTGATTCTACCAAATGTGGAGAGAAAACCCGGAGGACCTGGCGAAAAAACCATGTGACCACGGGGAAAGAGAGAGACGCAACATCCCAAATATACATCGTCAGGGTCGGGATGGAACCCACGACCTCCTCCATACCAGGCGATGGAGTTAACATCTCGCCAGCGCGCCACCACCACGCGCATTCTGGCAGAGAGGCCGCGGTGTTGTCCTCTCCGTGGCCTCACCCCGCCTCCCACCTGTTCAGAAAATCGCTCCCTTCCCACGCGACTCGGATGGGAGTGGTGACAGTGGTGGGGGTGGCGGGGGTAGCGGGGTGGACAATGCCAGCTGCAAGCAATGATCAGATTCTCAGATGCGTCGGTGTCATCTCGGACGCATCAGAATCGCGGGTCGCCGGGGTTCTTAGCACGGTGTGGCGCTAAACACCGTGCCACCGCTCCCCTCTTTACTCTATAAACACACGCACACAGAGTTGATGGCCACGTGGGTCATGGGGATGGAATTCTTCAGGAACTGCTGATGATTTTCGCACAATGCACGAAGGCTGAGTGCGTGGAGTGAGATGTTGAACTCGGCTCATCTCACTATGAGACCTCCTTTACCAGTGGCAAAATATAGTAATAGGTTTTAACCCTTTCAACTGGTACAAAAAACTGACACCTTTTGGCGTCATCTGGTCCAACACCAATGGAGACTAGGCTCTAAGAAAATCTGTCTCGGGTGTGGACCAATCAACTTCAAGAACAGTGCATATCATTATCATTATCAGAGTTGTTTCTTTTTGTTTGCATTTTGACTGCTTGTGTTGTGGTTATTGCAAACATGATCCCTTGTATAAAGGTGTCAGTTTTTGTACCAGTTGAAAGGGTAAAAACCTATCACTATCGGCTCATCTCGTCAAAGCTCGCTACAGAGGCCCGGCCCAGCGTCCCTTGCACCGAGCGAGGAGGTGGCACCGCCTGGTGGTGAGGGAGGGGTCATGGCCAACAATACCCACCAACACGCACAGTCCACTGCGAACAACACCACAGCAACACGCACACACATACACCACAGCCCACAACACCCCACCAACACACACGCACCACTGTCAACAATACCCCACCAAGACACTCACCACTGCCAACAACACCCCACCAACGCGCACACACAACCCACTGTCAACAACACACACACCACTGCCAACAACAAACACCACTGTCAACAACACCCCACCAACACACACCCCGCGATCGGTGGGGGCCCGGCGGGAGTCGATCGATGCGGTGGAGGAGGGAGTGGAGGGGGCGGAAGACGCGCCCAACCTGCCCAGCGAGGGCGGAAGGGTGGATGTCGGCCCCCACACATCACACGGCAGTACAAGCCACCACGCACTCCACAATATGCCACACAGACCATACTAAACACCAGTGGCGGGCCATGTATTTTACACCTAGGCCTTCAGTGCTATCCTCCCGCAATTAAACCGCCTTTGAATAACCTCACCATGTCACTAGGGCTACAGGCTACTGTCATTCGACGTAATCACCCCATATTCAGTGACAGTAACCTTTATCGAGTGGAATAAAGTGAATTAACACGAGGCTCAACACCTATGAGAGTTACAATACACTAATTGCAGAGACATGAATACATGGTAGGTGAAACCATCAAGGATGTACCACTATTACGCAGAATGACAGGATGCTGCATCACAGATAGGACATCACATAGCCCAAATCAATGTCATTATTAAAGAAACAAGAACAAACTCACAACCAGTCACATTTACTCATACGACCATCAATCAAGCAAAAATGCCGTAAATCACAAATAACACAATAAAAAAAATCTAAAGCACTACATCTAAAAATCTAAACGTCACGAAAAAAAGTTTAAGCAAATCTTAGATGATGCTACGTTACGTGCTAGCTAGTTTTACTTCAGGTAGCTAACCGGCACTCCGATCACGCCACACGAACAAGGCTAACGTAGGCGGCTAGGCCAGCTAGAAGGCTCCGGCGAGTCAAAGAACACGCCCACCATGGCAAACTCGAAATCTGATTGGTTAAAGAGTATGAAGATCAATAACATCGTCCCCATTTGCTTCAAAGCATAGGGGATTCACTCGACATTCTGAAGGCCTCAGGGTATATTTTTCACTTGGAGAGGCAGAAACAGCACAGGTGGAAAATCTTATTGGATAAAAGCTCTAATCTATGAGCTGCACTGGAAGCAGCGCAACTGAGGGAGAGAGTAGCAATGAAATGACGTTAATAGACTGATGGGAACGAACATTATAAAATATATAGCATTAATGAAAATGTATATTAAATAATAAAAATTTCTCTGCTAAACACACTCTGTACACTTATAAACCACACACTACAGACACTGCACAAAACACAACACTAAACTGTATACCACACTGCACGACACACTCCACACACAATACTCGCTTAACACCACGTCCCACTACATTGCACCCCAGACACAAAATGTAAACCTAAAACGATACCGTAAAGGATGACCACTGTTGAGACGGAGCGATGAAATGAGTTGACGTGCAAGGGATGGACGGACGGTGGGAGCGATGGATCGTGAGCCAGGGCAACCGGTGGAAGTTTCCTTCATCCAGCAGTGGAGAGACAATGGCATAATCCGACTGTAACGTGTTGAGTGATGCGTCTCTTGGTCCACATCTCTCTTCACTGCAATCACCGACACAGGCCGCATGCTCTTCCCGCGTGCCTACCTACAACTCCTCCGGTCACGTGGTGACCGAGCTGAACAAATATTTTTGGTAACATCAATTTGTGACTAGAAACAAGAGAATCTGACGAATGGCTACTCTCCCTGCAATTATACTCACCAAACTTTAACCATGACAACTGTAATCATAAGTTGAGTAACTCTCAAACCAGCACTAATCACAATTGCGCCTCGACTACTCGGCCACGTTTTCCCTTACAAAGATGGCTGCTCCTAGTTCCCTTGGGTGCTTCGACCCATTGCACTGCCCTATCCAAGATGGCAGGTCCTATACATTTTCAGGGGCCTTATTTTCCCTTACAAAGATGGCCTTTAGCACCTCATTACTGGGGCTTTTTGGGTTAAGCGGACACTTGCATTACCCTTACCAAGATGGCCGTTCCCGCCAAATCTCGTAAAAATTCCGCCGGTACTGTTTTGTGCAGTGAAACACAATCATTGTGAATGAAGACACGAGAGGCTACATGATATAGGGAGGTGGCACCACAACGGGTAACTGCAGAGATGAGACTCCCGACTCATGCTGCTGAATGTGAACGTTAACAGCACCACTGAGTGGACGGAGCCCCGCCCCTACAGCTCGTGGCTGTGACGTGCTGCGTGATGGGCGGGCAGCCACGAGGCTGTCGGTTGGGCCAATTAAACAAATTAATGAGACAATAGACAAACAGGGGTCAAATGGCAGTGGGAGTTCTGTTAAGCCTGGAGAGGAGAGGATGTGGCCTGGTAGTCAAATTTAGACTTTACACCAGCGCTGCGGGGATTATTACATTAAGTGAAACGATTTGAAGACGGGTTTCAATTTATTTTGCTTAGAGACAAGGATGGTGTCATTTTCAAGAGTAACTTGAGTCACCAAAATGACAAATACAAGAACATAACGTACAACAATCTCGATTAAATATATCGTGAGACAATGCATGGAAAAGGGCACAATCATAGAATATAAACTAAAATACATTTTCTGCGACGAATGTTAGCTTGAGATAAATTACTTTTAAAAACCATTCATCATTATCATTCGTTCAGTTACAGATACATAAAATGTATTGAGGGTGCTTGTTGCACAGGCAATTCCCACGGGGCGCCATGTGACTACAGTGCACTGTGACGTCACCACTATATCACGATTAAATAGGCCATGTGACTCCAGTGCTCTGTGACGTCACCATTACATAGGCCACCATGTGACTCCAGTGCACTGTGACATCACTGTGACGTCACCATTACATAGGCCACCATGTGACTCCAGTGCACTGTGACATCACTGTGACGTCACAATTACATAGGCCACCATGTGACTCCAGTGCACTGTGACATCACTGTGACGTCACCATTACATAGGCCACCATGTGACTCCAGTGCACTGTTACATCACTGTGATGTCACTTCCCCCCACAAATTCAGTTGCTAATCTGGCACCGTGAGGGTCAGACGTGTTCTGTCCTTGCTCTCTGGGTTTTTTGTTGCAAATTTTTCAACGAATCAAATCCAGCCATCATCATCTTGAGGAGACGTTTTTGGACGCATTTTTATACTTTGCAACCACATCGCCACAATGTCGAAGACCAAGAAAAAGGGCTTCATTAAGCGTCTCAAGAACATCTTCTGTTGCTTCCGCAGTGTTTCAGATGATGAGGTTTATGAGCCAGGCAGCTGTGTTCCGAGCTCTGCAGCAAGTCATGAGACGAGTCCAGTGGCTACCAATGAGAAGACCGAGGTGGCAAGTCTTGAGGCGAGCCCAGTGGCTACCAATGAGATGGGCCTGGAGACAAGCCGCGAGGTGGACGCAGTGGATAACCGTGAGATGAGCCTGGTAGCTAGCCAAGAAAGGATAGAGGTGGCAAGTTGTGAGGCAAGCCCGGTAGAGAACCATGAGATGGGCCTGGAAGCAAGCCGCAAGGTGGACTCAGCAGATAATTGTGAGATTGCCGTTGAAGGTAAGCTTGTACCAAAGTGACTCTGTAACCACTAGCTTGACTTTGGAATTCCCTCTAATGGTGTCTTCTCCCAAGTTCTCATAACCTTGCTTAATCCCAAAAAGGTGTTAACTCTTATCTACTATAACTTCACTGCTGGATAATTAACGTTTGAGCATTTGGGACTGCGTTCAGAAACAGTGGACAAAACACGTAAATGTAGTGCAACTGTAATGTCACAAGCAACTCTGTAGTAGGGATGAGTTGCAGATAAAGTGTTTGTCAGATTTTTGGACAATGTACGTTGTTATATACTTGCGTATAATCTGGATGGTAAAAGTGACACGAAGCCATGAGAAACCATTTATGGAGGAAAATCAACGTGATATCCTGGATCCATCAATGCCCTTCGATATCCATTCATTTAGTGGCAAAGTGAAAATATTGGAGAAGGACGAGGTTTATGCCCTATCCGTTGAATATTGTTACCCTGACCACGTTAACAGAAATTATGTAAAAAAACAGCTCACTGTCGGGTCACCTAGAGTTGAAAAATACATGGTTGTGAAAGGGTTAATAAAGAGCACCGCTAAAACAATGCTATCACAAGTTTTGGCTTTACCACACAACGTTCGAGCCAGTCTCCAGAGTTCCTCGAGTGTAACTAGAAAATTTCCTGTATGTTTTGTGTGCAGATAACCATGAGATGGGCCGGGAAGCAAGCCGCAAGGTGGACCCAGCAGATAATTGTGAAATTAGCTTCGTGGCTAACCGTGACACGAGCCTGGAGGCTGACCAAAAGATGAGCCCAGCCACAAGCTGTGAGGCGAGCCTGGTGGCTAGCCCTGAGGCTAGCCTCGTGGCTAGCCTTGAGACGAGCCCGGTGCCTAGCCAAGAGGCAAATCAAATGAGTAGCCATGGGCCCAACCAAATAGCGGACAGCGGTGCAAACCAGGTGACAGACCATGGGCCAAGCTCGGTGGTAGATCGGGAGCCGAGCCAAGCTGAAGAGGACAAAGCGAGTAAAGTGGCAAGCCATGAAGATATTCGTGCTGCTAGCAACAAGACTGCTGAATGCAAGGGCAGCCAGGCTACAAGCCACCAGGGCAGTGCAGGTTCCGGGAGTGGTCAGGCTGCTGGTCACGGGCAAGGCGAGGCAGCAAACTGCGGGTTCGGCCAGGCAGCCGGTCAAGCGAAGAGACCAAGACGCCGGGGTGGCCAAGCTGCCCGAAGGAGGGGCAGCCAGCATACCGCTCTTGGGAACATGCCGGATCACAGACAGGACGCCATTCCAGTGATAGCCTCTGCCATCATCAGGCCCACCTCCCAGAAGTTAGCTGCCCCTTCTGTGCCAGATCAGATTGCCGTGGAAGGTAAGCTTGTACCAAAGTGACTCTGTAACCACTAGCTTGACTTTGAAATTATAATGGTCAATTCTCCCAAGTTCTCATAACCTTGCTTAATCCCAAAAAGGTGTTAACTCTTATCTACTATAACATCACTGCTGGGTAATTAACGTTTGGGCATTTGGGACTGCGTTCAGAAACAGTGGACAAAAAGACGTCAATGTAGTGCAACTGAAATCTCATAAACAACTCTGTAGTAGGGATGAGTTTTAGATAAAACGTTTGTCAGATTTTTGCACAATGTACGTTATATACTTATGTATAATCGGGATGGTAAAAGTGACATGAAGCCATGACACACCATTTACGGTGGAAAATCAACGTGATATCCAGGATCCATTAATGCCCTTTGATAACCGTTCATGTAGTGGCAAAGTAAAAACATTGGACAAGGACCAGGTTTATGCCCCATCCATTGAATATTGCTACTCTGACCATGTTAACAGAAATTATGTAAAAAAACAGCTCACTGTAGGGTCACCTATAGTTGAAAAAAACATGGTTGTGAAAGGGTTAATGAAGAGCACCGCTAAAACAATGCTATCACAAGTTCTGGCTTTACCACACAAAGTGTCTCGAGTGTAAACAGAATATTTCCCGCATGTTTTGTGCGCAGATAACCATGAGTTGGGCCTGGAAGCAAGCCGCAAGGTGGACCCAGCAGAAAATTCTGAGATTAGCTTCGTGGCTAGCTGTGACATGAGCCTGGAAGCTGATCAAAAGATGAGCCCAGCCACAAGCTGTGAGGCGAGCCTGGTGGCTAACAAAGAGATGAGCTTCGTGGCTAGCCTTGAGACGAGCCCGTTGTCTAGCCACGAGGCAAGTCAGATGAGTAGCCATGGGCCCAACCCAGTAGCGGACAGCGGTGCAAACCGGGTGGCAGACCATGGGCCAAGCCCGGTGGTAGATCGGGAGCCGAGCCCAGCTGAAGAGAACAAAGCGAGTCGAGTGGCAAGCCACGGAGATATACGTGCTGCTATCAACAAGGTTGCTGAATGCAAGGGCTGCCAGGCTACAAGCCACCAGGGCAGTTCAGGTTGCGGGAGTGGTCAGGCTGCTGGTCACGGGCAAGGCGAGGCAGCAAACTGCGGGTTAGGCCAGGCAGCCGGCCAAGTGAGGAGACCAAGACGCCGGGGTGGCCAAGCTGCCCGAAGGAAGGGCAGCCAGCATACCGCTCTTGGGAGCATGCCGGATCACAGACAGAAGGACGCCATTACATCGACAGCTTCTACCATCATCAGGCCCACCTCCAAGAAGCTAGCTGACCCTCTTGTGCTGGATAAGATTGCCGGGGAAGGTAAGCTTGTACCAAAGTGACTCTGTAACCAGTAGCTAGACTTTGGAATTCCCTCTAATGGTCTCTTCTCCCAAGTTCTCATAACCTTGCTTAATCCAAAAAAGGTGTTAATGAAGAACACCGCTAAAACAATATCACAAGTTTTGGCTTTACCACGCAACTTTCGAGCCAGTCTCCAAAGTGCCTCGAGTGTAAACAGAAAATTTCCTGGATGTTTTGCGCGCAGACAAGATCTATAATGGAGCTCCACGACTCGCGCCAGAATCGGGGGAAAACCTGAGCCTCACGTGGCAGTGGAACGCATGCGAGGGTGCTGGCCTTGACAACATGGGGAACACCTGTTTCCTCAATGCCACCCTGCAGTGCCTCACTTACACCGCACCACTGGCAAACTACCTGATCTCAAGGCACCACTCAGGAAGATGTGAGTTCCCAGAACACTTTGAAATACCAACAAGGTGAAAATAATTGTGTTCTGTGAAGATGTCCTTGCTGTGTGCTGCACCTACAGCTGAGCTGCGATTGGTGTTGTACTGACAGCATGTGCCACCTCTGCCTCACTTCACAGGTACAGATAATGGATGTTGCATGATGTGCATAATGGAGAGGCACACCATTGCAACATTCAGCTCCAAGGGCAAGGTCATCAAGCCCTTGGAAATTGTCCAAAACCTCAAACGTGAGTTCCGTTCAGTACAACACAATTGTGCACATTGAATTTAGAACCTATTCATTGGGTGGCAGTGGGGCATTGGTAAAACGTTTAGTAACCTTGTGTTCAAACCGCTTCTGACCTCCATCCATTTACCCACAGGGATCGCCAAACACCTGCAGTTTGGCAAACAGGAGGACGTGCATGAGTTCTTCTGCTACATCATAGAAGCTCTGCACCTCTCCTGCCCAATCAACCACAAGTAAGTAGTGCACGTCCTAGGCCACTGGTTCCCAACCTGTTACCAAAAATTGACAACAAAGTTTACAGAATATTCTTTAAATAAGCGTTTGGCTGCAAGGTGACGTAGGGTTGAAACAAAAAGGAGTAACTCTCCCATGTGCGCACTTGGTAAAGATGATGCATCTGTAAGCCACCGAATGTGTGATGTCATTCATTTCCACGTGCAGGCCGGAAGAACATCATATGGAGAAGACCTCGGTGATTCACCAGATCTTCACAGGGCAGCTGAGATCGACAGGTGTGTGCCAGCTCCATGTGGAAAAATCATCGCTGCAAGTAGCTATCACACCGAGTATGACGACGCATGCTGCACAGTGCAGATGAACTCTGCACTCTTACGCACGTACAGTGATACCTCGGTTCACGAACGCTTCTGTTCACGAACAACTCGGTTCATGAACAGAAAAGTTCATAAAAATATGCTCCGGTTCACAAACTCCGCTTCGGTTCACGAACAGGAGCCGCGGCCATTTTAATGCTATTTCCAGGCTGTCACATGGTCGTGACTTCCTGTAGGAAGATCGTGGAGAGAAGAAGAGACACAGAAAGAAGTACTGTGAGTACTGTGAAGACACTTTCAGTGACTTTTTGCTTTTTGGTGTGCTTTTTAGCACATACAGTACTGTACTACTGTACTGTACAATACCGTACTTACTGTATTGTACAGTTCACCCGTTTGAGTGCTTACTGAAGTCATCTCAAGCAAGGTTAGTGTTCTCTCTTTATACATTACTATACTGTACAGTTCTAATGTGTATTGTAATTTGTTTCATAATTTTATGCTTCAAAAACCAAAAAAAAAGGTCAGAACGGATTAACCGGATTTACATTGAACCCTGTGGGAAAATGTGCCTCGGTTCACGACCAATTCGGTTCGCGACCAGTCAGTTCACGAATTAAGTTCGTGAACCGAGGTATCACTGTGCACAGCATGACATAAGCAAAACACACAAATACAGAGATCTCCCTGAAGCCTTAACAGAATGCTGAAGCAATTGCTTTTAGCGAGTACCTATGTAGGCCAACAGGGCACTTGACAAGGTAGTGTGGCTAGCACAATGCCTGGCCACCTTCGGGTGGCTAGCACCAGTGCTGAAGTTACACAATGCACCAGATACTCATTTGAGGCTGAATCGACCTGGGAGAAGCCGAGGTTCAGATGTTTTGGCCGTGAGCGTGGATCGAACTCAGTTCGCCAGTGCGCTAACCGCTATATTTCCACTCCCCGCACAATAGAAAAATGCACAAGCACACAGACACAACAACCCATTTGATCAGATACAAACACTCGCCACATCATCAATCTGGGGTCACTAAATTGAGTACCACGTTGTGGGGAAGTCAACAGTGGTTGTCCTATTAACAGACTCCCCCTTGCCATATGAATAAGGACATTCTACCACTTCCTCAGATTTATAAAGACCAGATGAGCACCATCTCAATGCCCATTTGAGCAGGAAATTACTTAGCATGTGAGTCAATATCACATGTGGTTTTATCTGAGTGTGTGATGTCCGGGGAATGATTGTGAGTTTGACTAGGGAACATGTAACTTCATTTAATTCTATTCTTATAATCAGAATGCTAACCTTCTCTAATTGCACGTGTGGATGTGTGCGCGTGCGTTCACTTGTGTTCCACAGTGGAGTGCACACAGTGCTCCTGCACCTCGGACACATTCGAAAACTGCCTGGACATCAGTCTTCACATCAACGTAAGAATCGAGTAATTCTTTATTTACTTAAATGGTATCTTTACTTGTGACATGTTTCGGATTTAATTATTTTCTCATTTTCAAGCAACACTTTTGATCTTTTTTGGATCGTGTACATTACACAAGTAGCGTCATTCAAACACATTAAGTTTGCCGATCGTCTGGAATGCTGTACATCGGATGAATCTGAAAATTGGGAGCACGTCCTTAATTCATGTCACCTAAAGACACTGCCCTCTTATGTCACACCACAGCCAGGACAACATAAGGACTCACTGTTTTAACAGCTGCAAAAGTTGTTTCCAGTGTTCTTTTCAAGCACTCATTTGCCTTCACGTCGTTCTATTTGACAGAATTCGACAGATATGCTGGCTGCTTTTGCAGATTTCACCAAGACAGAGACACTGGATGAATACACCTGCCAAAGGTGAGTATGGCACGACATCAATGTCACGCGAGTCTGTCTACTTTGTAACGCCAACATATTTGTACAGTATGAGACCTCCTTTACCAGTGGTATGCACTGTCCTTGAAGTTGATTGGTCCACACCCGAGACAGCTTTTCTTAGAGCCTAGTCTCCATTGGTGTTGGACCAGATGACGCCAAAAGGCGTACAACTCAAAGACAGCGCACTATCAGAGTATTGAGTGCATATCATTATCATCATCAGAGTTGTTTATTTTTGTTTGCAATTTGACTGCTTGTGTTGTGGTTATTGCAAACATGATGCCTTGTATAAAGGTGTCAGTTTTTGTACCAGTTGAAAAGGTAAAAACCTATTACTATATTTGTATAGTTTTGCACTGGGCATCTCGGTCCTTAAACTGACGCTGCTGCTTTTTGGTGGGCAGGTGCTGTTGCAAGGTGAAGGCCACGAAGAGGATGAGCCTTCACCATCTCCCGAATGTCTTGGCCCTCTCCATCAAGAGATATGACCTGTTTGGAAACAAGATCAATCGGGTAATGTTTGGTTAATATCCAAGTTTTTTTTTATATTTCTTTTAAAATGTGGCTGTATTTGCTCCATTTTCTCATTGCTTGTTTTTGTGCTACTTCCTTTTTGGGTAATTTCTGTGATTTCTCTCGCGTTATTTTTTTTGCCACGGTAGTAACCCAGATCACTCGTGCAAATGTTTTATTTTTTAATGGTCTTTCGAGCTCCCACCTGGTTAATCTACCTAAATTGGGCTCTATGGTAGCGAAATCTTAACTACCTCCTCTAGTATACAGGAGGTCGTGGGTTCGATCCCGATCCTAATGCCTTAATATTTGGAGTTTGCATGTTCTCCATGTGTTCACGTGGGTTTTTCTCCGGGTCCTCCAGTTTCTTCTAGAGTATTTGGCTGCTATAACTATTCACGTAATAAGCCACTTCGTTGAGCTATCATTTGTGGCGAGATCGATTCGGAGAAAGAGCAATATAGCTCAGTCAGCAAGCATTACTTGGTAAAGTAAAAAAATAGTAGAACAAAAATTAGAATAAAGAACTCGACCCTGCAGCATTCTTCTCCTCTTCCCCGCCTAACACCATCTCTGTTTCTGCATCACTGCTTCCTCCCTCACCACTGCAGGATTGCCCGTACCCACAGCACCTGGACGTGCGGCCATTCATGTCACAGCAGGAGGACGCACACCCTGTAGTGTACAGGTTATACTCGGTCCTTGTGCACTCTGGGAAATGCAGCACAGAGGGACATTACTACTGTTACAACAAGGTGATGTACTGCATTATCACACAAACACACGCCAATCATTCGTACGCATAGATCCTTTAAATAATTCGATTTCGTGAAAAAAAATCTAAATGATTCCTGCTCCTATGAACCATGAGATGGTGCTCATTTCCCATTTATAAGCCTGAGCCAGTCGTGAAAATTCCCCTTTCCCGTGACCGAGGGAGAGCGTATGCATAGAACCACTGTTGACTTCATCAAAAATGTGTAATTACTTTATTGACCCTGGATAGATGATGGACCAAGTAAAGTCCCAACGAGGATTTTAACTTTCAAATGTAATCAATTATTTTATGGATTATCGGTTCGATTACTCAACTTATAGGACAACACAATAATAGGTGGAATAAGAGGGACACCTCTATTCCTCATGTGTCATTTTACGAATACATGGGGAGTTCAGGTGCAATTGGATAATCGTTGTAATTAATCTTCGATGTTGTTTGCATACAGATCTGCGATGGGAGATGGTTCCGGATGGACGACGACTTGGTGACACCGGTCGACACCAGGGTGGTCATGAAGAAACAGGCATACATCCTCTTCTACGTCAGGTGAGTTACCCACGAGTTGTATTTGTGCGTATGCCCACAACAAGTGTGGTCAATGTGGAAGAGTAGACCAAATATCATCCAGAGTTTGTCTACTCGAGGACTTTCTGCCAGCAGTTGCATGAGCAAGAAACTTCAGAGCCACGCCATTATCATTATCATTTTTACCTAAGTTGGGCAGGTTGCCTTCCACCTTTGCTGTTAAGGCTCGATCTCTGTTGAACTCACGGGAAGTTCACCAGGTTGCCCTCTGGGCCAATGAAACTCACGTAGCGGTCGTTCCATGTGCTGTGCGCAGGTCCCCAGAGATGAAGGCAATACCCGTGTGCAGTCAAATCAACGGCGGCCATGGGAAATGGCATCAAAAGAGGCGGCAGCGACGACCCTGACCCCGGCGATCAACCGTGATCACTGATGGATGATATCACACGAGGGACGTGGTCAAGTTGCTGCCCCTGCCACCACCACTGCCACCACTGCAAGGGCGATGCACACCGGGTCCTGATGAACACCGCTGACACAACACAGCCCAGAAGCGCCAGCACCACATCCACAAAGAAGATTATTACCATTGTAAATGTGTACATTTTATAATTTTGTGAATACAAGAATACGTACTTTTAAATAAAAAAGTTTGAATCAATTTCTTATTCTTGGGTACGATTCTGTATGTAGTTCGTAAGGCCATGTTCAGATCTAATAGCCAAGGGTCATCCATACAGCAACGTGAACCTATGAAATGACTACTGCATTATTTCTGTGTTTAATAAAGTAGTGCATTTTAATGGCTGTTTTGCCATGCAGTTCAGATACCCACTTAATCCACAAGATGTCATCACTTCAGTGGTTGCAAATTCCAAATGTGAGGGCAAAAACAGTGAATTATTTGATAAACATTTGAAATGAGTGGTGTTGTATGCATGTTGAATTTATTTCGCACCGTACGTAGCCTAGTGTGCTAATCGGAGGTACGGGTTATCAATTAACACACTCATTAGGCGTATTTATCCGAAGCTGCGACTAAACATGATACCTAACGTACCAATTACTGTTCTGGCCCATGGACTAGGTAGCTCGATTACAACCGCTACATTTGAATGCATTAATTCCGCACGTAAATATACAATGACCAACAGTGTGTGGCTGCAATACCACAAGAACTCCATGATAGAGTCTATGAAGCCTACAATCTCAATTTAATTGCCAGATATGGGGAGCATCACTGGCTCGTGATATCTGAACCGATCCTGCTACCACCAGGCACTCACCAGCGTGATGAAGTATGACTCAACACCTAGGAAATGTTTCGATTTAAAGCTTTGGTGACTGCAGGGATTCATCTTCTTGGTTCTTTCGGACTCTGTCTTCTCGACAGACCTGTTCTTCACCTGAGGACGGCTGATTGTGTTGTGGCCGAAACGTCGTGAGAATTTTTTAAAAATGTTTTATTTTTATTATTTTATTATTTCCATTCTACGTGACTTTACCGAAAGAACCAAGATGATGAACCTAGGAAATGTGTTTTTCGCCACACACTACACCATACATCACGCCACATACGCTACACTTGACACCACACTACACTTTCCATCACATGGAATTTATTATACACGCTATATGCAACACCACATAAACCACACACAGTACACAATATACACTGTACAACACACTATTCATACTGTACTTGACACTTCACTATATATGACACAGACTGTACTATCCACGTTATTGCACACTATACACCACACTTACAGACACTACACGATAAACCACAAACTACAGACACGACACTATACTACACTGTACGACACTCCACACACAATACTCACTTTACACCACGCTCCAGTACATTACAACCCAGACACAAAATGTAAACCTAAAACAATACCGTAAAGGACGACCCTTGTGGAGACGAAGCGATGAATGAGTTCACGTCCAAGAGATGGACGGACGGTGGGAGCGATGGACCGTGAGCGAGGGTGACTGGTGGAAGATGCCTTCATCCAGCAGTGGAGAGACAATGGCAGGAGCCGACTGCAACGTGCGGCGGCACTTTCCCTCTTGAGCTTTGTGAATCTACAGAGGCACAGAAATCACAGAGACGGCTGCCTACAGCCACATTCCCCGAAACCCAAGAGACGCGCCGAAAAGTAAGACGCACAAATCCTGTGACGAGGAAAAGATCCCCCGTGTAGCCTGTAACAGACTGTTGGGGCAAGTGCTGTTAGAACGAGTAAGCAGCACCTATGAAAGCCGGCAGGGCACACGAGGGGGCGTGTGGTCAACAACCACGCCCGGCCACCTTTTTCTCCGCAGTGGCGATGTTTACACACCGCACCGGGAACTCATTTGAGGCCGAGTCGACCTCGGGGAGGCCCACAACCGGTTTAGATAATCGTCACCTGCTGTTGGTGGTCGTGAGCGGGAATCGAACTCGGTTCGCCGGGTTCGTTCGAAGAAGCAGCGCGCTAACCAATGTGCCACCGCTCTACAAAGATAAAGCTCCCCGTGTAGCCTGTAACAGACTGTTGAGGCAAGTGCTGTTAGCGAGCTGCACCTATGAAGTCCGGAAACTGCATACGAGGCGTTGGGTTGGTCAGCACCACGCCCGGCCGCCTTTGTCTCCCCACACACACGCACACATACCGGATTGTAAGTTGCACCCCCGACTTTTGCTTCACACTCGTGGGGGCCGGGCAGAGAGAGAGGTGGCGTCTGTCGTGTGTTGGGAGCGATGGTGCAGCTGTTAATGCTGCGCTACGAACCCGGTTACCCGAGTTCGAGTTCCGATCACGGCCACCAACACCAGGTGACGATTATCTGAACCGTTCCTGGGCCTCCCCAAGGTTGACTCAGCCTCAAATCAGCACCTGGTGCGGTGTGTAAACATCGCCACTGGGGAGACAAAGGCGGCTGGCCTTCATAGGTGCTCGCTAACAGCAATTGCCCTCAACAGTCTGTTCAGGTAATACGGGAGATATTTGTCTTTGTATCTCGTTTGACCCCAGGCTGAGTGGACGCACCTCGCTGTGATGCGTAAACCTCCGCCCTCTAGTGGCCACATTGGTTAATTTCACTCCACCTGCTCAATCATTATCAGAATGAAACTAAAACTAGACTATTGTTTTTTTGTTGCCAGGTAAGGCCCGCTGAGCTATATAGCTCTTTTTCAGAAGATACATGTCCACAGTTGATAGCTCAACGAAATGGCTTATTACGTGGACATTTATATCAACCAAATACTCTAAACGCATGTTTCTAAATGTGAAGGGGACAACCGGAGAACCCGGAGAAAAAAACGACGCGACCGTGGGGAGGTAGACGTGCAAACATCAAATATACAGAAGGCGTTAGGGTCGGGATCGAATGCACGACCTACTGCATACTAGGCGAGGTAGTAAACATCTCGCAACCGGGGCATCCAATGTAGGCGGGGATAAGGGTCACCAACACTGAACAGCGTGGGGGGCGTGGGGGAAGTATGGTCAACCATCACCAACATGGCGTTGGGAGGCCTTCTTCCAGCAGGGGACTGACACAGGTGCTGTAAACTAGACATTATATGTATTTAATTATTGCAGTACTCGCAGACTGTATACATAGTAACTGAGCCAATGCCCTTTCAGAGTCTACAAAGGCAATAGGCATAATGATATTTGATATGATCATCAGTCCTTTCTCGAAGAATGTAGAGAAACATTTTGTAAATAAACCCAGCTTGTCTTCAATCTCTATCCTTGTGATAAGGCCAGTGGGTCTGTCGTTCTTCAAGTAAGTTTTTGTTAACATACCAACGTTGAAGAGAGCAGTGGGCAGGGAACATTTCCCTTACTGAAGACCGAATAGGAGTTTTTGCGGGCCAATACAAAGAACCCCGACATGAACTTAACAGACTGTTGGAGCAAGTTCTGTTCCCGAGCACCTATGAAGAAGACAAAGACGGCACATGAGGGGGTGGGTGGCCAAAACTACCCCCGACCGCCTCTGTGTCTCCCCAGTGCTGATATTTACACACCGCACCGGGTCACTCATTCGAAGGCTGAGTCGACCTAGGAGACGCCCAGGACCGGTTCAAATATCCGCCACTGTGATTGGTCGCGAGTAATTATATAAATTAATACAGCAGTCACTTTTAATAAAATAAACTTTTAACAAGTTACTTTCTGATCTGGTTTAATGTATTAAACGTAATGGTATATTATATAATTCTTGTAAAATTGTTAAACCATTACAGTATTATGGTTTAAGCCTTAAGACAAATAATTAATGAATTGCCTCAAAACTTTAATTACAGCATATTTCACTATCATATTTGCTGGTAACCATAACATGCAAATGAGTTTTTTTTATCGCGTAAGTTACGGAACTATGTTATTGTGAGTATTTAAATATCCATATCACGTATTAACATGCTTTTATACACTTAACAGCTATAAATGCTGTATTTATTTCAATAATATTTTTAATACAGAATTTTTACCAATCATATCCACTTTTGATTTTAGTCATACTTATGAGTTTAGAGAATAACTTAAACTATATAACTGTTACTATGAATGTTAACATTTGCAACTTAAATCTGTAATGTTAAAGATTTACCTCAGAATGCTACATTTGTGTTACATTCTTAACCAAATAACTCTATCCGTACAAGTGCTAACCGCATCCCACTACTACTCAACTCGAAGCACAACACATTTAATCAACCCAGCGACCTTTATTTCACGTACCTGCACGCACAAGGTGACACTTTAACTGCGGCCCTTTCCACTGCGGAGACGGAGCCATGAAACGAGTTGACGACGAGCAGCAAGAGACGGACGCACGGTGGGAGCGATGGACCGTGAGCGAGAGCGGTGGAAGATGCCTTCATCCAGCAGTGGAGAGAAGACAACGGCAGAAGCAGCCGACTGTGAGGCGCGACACTGTCCCTGTTGAGCGACGCGTCTCTCGTTCCTCGTCTCTGCTGACACGGAGGCCGCGCGGCCTTCCCGCGTGCCTACACAGACCCCCGGCCACGTGGTTACTTGAGGTAAACATACATTTGTGACGGGAATCGACAGCGATTCGACGAGTGGCAACTCTTGATGAACGTGTACTCACACAAACATTAACCATGACTGTGATCAAAAGTAGAGTAACTTTCATAGCGGCACAAATCATTGTCACGATCGCTTCCTATCCAAGCCTGTCCGTGTCTCCTATCTCTCTCCAAGATGGCGATTCCCGCCAATCTACGCCTCGGTCACGATTTCCCTTACCAAGATGGCTGCTCATATTTCCCTTGGTGCTGCGGCCCCCTGCACTGCCCTATCCAAGATGGCAGGTCCTATCAATTCTCAGGGGCCTTGTATTCCCTTACGAAGATGGTCGTTAGTGCCTCTTCACTTGGGCTTCTCGGGTTCAGCTGACCCTTTGCATTACCCTTACCAAGATGGCCGTTCCCGCTAAATCTCGTAAAAAGGCCGCCGGTACCGTTTTGTGCAGTGAAACACAATCTTCGTGAATGAAGAAATTGAGAGGCTACATGATATAGGGAGGTGGCACCACAACGGGGAACTGCAGAGATGAGACTCCTGACTAATGCTGCTGAATGTGAACAGCACCACTGAGTGGACGGAGCCCCGCCCCTACAGCTCGTGGCTGTGACGTGCGGCGTGATCTGCGGGCAGCCACGAGGCTGTCGGTTGGGCCAATTAAACAAATTAATGAGACAATAGACAAACAGGGGTCAAATGTCAGTGGGAGTTCTGTTAAGCCTGGAGTGGAGAGGGTGTGGCTGGGTAGTCAAATTTAGACGTTACACCAGTGCTGCGGGGATTATTACATTAAGTGAAACGATTTGAAGACGGTTCTAAATTTTATTTGCTTAGAGACAAGGATGGTGTCATTTTCAAGAGTAACTTGAGTCACCAAAATGACAAATACAAGAACATAACGTACAACAATCTCGATTGAATATATCGTGAGACAATGCATGGAAAAGGGCACAATCATAAAATATAAACTAAAATACATTTTCTGCGACGAAAGTTAGCTTGAGATAAATTACTTTTAAAAACCATTCATCATTATAATTCGTTCAGTTACAGATACATAAAGTGTATTGAGGGTGCTTGTTGCACAGGCACTTCCCACGGGGCGCCATGTGACCACAGTGCAGTGACGTCACCACTTTATCACGATTACATAGGCCATGTGACTCCAGTGCACTGACATCACTGTGACGTCACCATTACATAGGCCACCATGTGACGCCAGTGCACTGTGACATCACTGTGACGTCACCATTACATAGGCCACCATGTGACTCCAGTGCACTGTGACATCACCATTACATAGGCCACCATGTGACTCCAGTGCACTGTTACATCACTGTGATGTCACATCCCCCCACAAATTCAGTTGCTAATCTGGCACCGTGAGGGTCAGACGTGTTCTGTCCTTGCTCTCTGGGTTTTTTGTTGCAAATTTTTCAACGAATCAAATCCAGCCATCATCATCTTGAGGAGACGTTTTTGGACGCATTTTTATACTTTGCAACCACATCGCCACAATGTCGAAGACCAAGAAAAAGGGCTTCATTAAGCGTCTCAAGAACATCTTCTCTTGCTTCCGCAGTGTTTCAGATGATGAGGTTTATGAGCCAGGCAGCTGTGTTCCGAGCTCTGCAGCAAGTCATGAGACGAGTCCAGTGGCTACCAATGAGAAGACCGAGGTGGCAAGTCTTGAGGCGAGCCCAGTGGCTACCAATGAGATGGGCCTGGAGACAAGCCGCGAGGTGGACGCAGTGGATAACCGTGAGATGAGCCTGGTAGCTAGCCAAGAAAGGATAGAGGTGGCAAGTTGTGAGGCAAGCCCGGGAGAGAACCATGAGATGGGCCTGGAAGCAAGCCGCAAGGTGGACTCAGCAGATAATTGTGAGATTGCCGTGGAAGGTAAGCTTGTACCAAAGTGACTCTGTAACCACTAGCTTGACTTTGGAATTCCCTCTAATGGTGTCTTCTCCCAAGTTCTCATAACCTTGCTTAATCCCAAAAAGGTGTTAACTCTTATCTACTATAACTTCACTGCTGGGTAATTAACGTTTGAGCATTTGGGACTGCGTTCAGAAACAGTGGACAAAACACGTAAATGTAGTGCAACTGTAATGTCATAAGCAACTCTGTAGTAGGGATGAGTTGCAGATAAAGTGTTTGTCAGATTTTTGGACAATGTACGTTGTTATATACTTACGTATAATCGGGATGGTAAACGTGATATCCTGGATCCATCAATGCCCTTCGATATCCATTCATTTAGTGGCAAAGTGAAAATATTGGAGAAGGACGAGGTTTATGCCCTACCCGTTGAATATTGTTACCCTGACCACGTTAACAGAAATTATGTAAAAAAACAGCTCACTGTCGGGTCACCTAGAGTTGAAAAATACATGGTTGTGAAAGGGTTAATAAAGAGCACCGCTAAAACAATGCTATCACAAGTTTTGGCTTTACCACACAACGTTCGAGCCAGTCTCCAGAGTTCCTCGAGTGTAACTAGAACATTTCCTGTATGTTTTGTGTGCAGATAACCATGAGATGGGCCGGGAAGCAAGCCGCAAGGTGGACCCAGCAGATAATTGTGAAATTAGCTTCGTGGCTAACCGTGACATGAGCCTGGAGGCTGACCAAAAGATGAGCCCAGCCACGAGCTGTGAGGCGAGCCTGGTGGCTAGCCCTGAGGCTAGCCTCGTGGCTAGCCTTGAGACGAGCCCGGTGCCTAGCCAAGAGGCAAATCAAATGAGTAGCCATGGGCCCAACCAAATAGCGGACAGCGGTGCAAACCAGGTGACAGACCATGGGCCAAGCTCGGTGGTAGATCGGGAGCCGAGCCAAGCTGAAGAGGACAAAGCGAGTAAAGTGGCAAGCCATGAAGATATTCGTGCTGCTAGCAACAAGACTGCTGAATGCAAGGGCAGCCAGGCTACAAGCCACCAGGGCAGTGCAGGTTCCGGGAGTGGTCAGGCTGCTGGTCACGGGCAAGGCGAGGCAGCAAACTGCGGGTTCGGCCAGGCAGCCGGTCAAGCGAAGAGACCAAGACGCCGGGGTGGCCAAGCTGCCCGAAGGAGGAGCAGCCAGCATACCGCTCTTGGGAACATGCCGGATCACAGACAGAAGGACGCCATTCCAGTGATAGCCTCTGCCATCATCAGGCCCACCTCCCAGAAGTTAGCTGCCCCTTCTGTGCCAGATCAGATTGCCGTGGAAGGTAAGCTTGTACCAAAGTGACTCTGTAACCACTAGCTTGACTTTGAAATTATAATGGTCAATTCTCCCAAGTTCTCATAACCTTGCTTAATCCCAAAAAGGTGTTAACTCTTATCTACTATAACATCACTGCTGGGTAATTAACGTTTGGGCATTTGGGACTGCGTTCAGAAACAGTGGACAAAAAGACGTCAATGTAGTGCAACTGAAATCTCATAAACAACTCTGTAGTAGGGATGAGTTTTAGATAAAACGTTTGTCAGATTTTTGCACAATGTACGTTATATACTTAGGTATAATCGGGATGGTAAAAGTGACACGGAGCCATGACACACCATTTACGGTGGAAAATCAACGTGATATCCAGGATCCATTAATGCCCTTTGATAACCGTTCATGTAGTGGCAAAGTAAAAACATTGGACAAGGACCAGGTTTATGCCCCATCCATTGAATATTGCTACTCTGACCATGTTAACAGAAATTATGTAAAAAAACAGCTCACTGTAGGGTCACCTATAGTTGAAAAAAACATGGTTGTGAAAGGGTTAATGAAGAGCACCGCTAAAACAATGCTATCACAAGTTCTGGCTTTACCACACAAAGTGTCTCGAGTGTAAACAGAATATTTCCCGCATGTTTTGTGCGCAGATAACCATGAGATGGGCCTGGAAGCAAGCCGCAAGGTGGACCCAGCAGAAAATTCTGAGATTAGCTTCGTGGCTAGCTGTGACATGAGCCTGGAAGCTGATCAAAAGATGAGCCCAGCCACAAGCTGTGAGGCGAGCCTGGTGGCTAACAAAGAGATGAGCTTCGTGGCTAGCCTTGAGACGAGCCCGTTGTCTAGCCACGAGGCAAGTCAGATGAGTAGCCATGGGCCCAACCCAGTAGCGGACAGCGGTGCAAACCGGGTGGCAGACCATGGGCCAAGCCCGGTGGTAGATCGGGAGCCGAGCCCAGCTGAAGAGAACAAAGCGAGTCGAGTGGCAAGCCACGGAGATATACGTGCTGCTATCAACAAGGTTGCTGAATGCAAGGGCTGCCAGGCTACAAGCCACCAGGGCAGTCCAGGTTGCGGGAGTGGTCAGGCTGCTGGTCACGGGCAAGGCGAGGCAGCAAACTGCGGGTTAGGCCAGGCAGCCGGCCAAGTGAGGAGACCAAGACGCCGGGGTGGCCAAGCTGCCCGAAGGAAGGGCAGCCAGCATACCGCTCTTGGGAGCATGCCGGATCACAGACAGAAGGACGCCATTACATCGACAGCTTCTACCATCATCAGGCCCACCTCCAAGAAGCTAGCTGACCCTCCTGTGCTGGATAAGATTGCCGGGGAAGGTAAGCTTGTACCAAAGTGACTCTGTAACCAGTAGCTAGACTTTGGAATTCCCTCTAATGGTCTCTTCTCCCAAGTTCCCATAACCTTGCTTAATCCAAAAAAGGTGTTAATGAAGAACACCGCTAAAACAATATCACAAGTTTTGGCTTTACCACGCAACTTTCGAGCCAGTCTCCAAAGTGCCTCGAGTGGAAACAGAAAATTTCCTGGATGTTTTGCACGCAGACAAGATCTATAATGGAGCTCCACGACTCGCGCCAGAATCGGGGGAAAACCTGAGCCTCACGTGGCAGTGGAACGCATGCGAGGGTGCTGGCCTTGACAACATGGGGAACACCTGTTTCCTCAATGCCACCCTGCAGTGCCTCACTTACACCGCACCACTGGCAAACTACCTGATCTCAAGGCACCACTCAGGAAGATGTGAGTTCCCAGAACACTTTGAAATACCAACAAGCTGAAAATAATTGTGTTCTGTGAAGATGTCCTTGCTGTGTGCTGCACCTACAGCTGAGCTGCGATTGGTGTTGTACTGACAGCATGTGCCACCTCTGCCTCACTTCACAGGTACAGATAATGGATGTTGCATGATGTGCATAATGGAGAGGCACACCATTGCAACATTCAGCTCCAAGGGCAAGGTCATCAAGCCCTTGGAAATTGTCCACAACCTCAAACGTGAGTTCCGTTCAGTACAACACAATTGTGCACATTGAATTTAGAACCTATTCATTGGGTGGCAGTGGGGCATTGGTAAAACGTTTAGTAACCTTGTGTTCAAACCGCTTCTGACCTCCATCCATTTACCCACAGTGATCGCCAAACACCTGCAGTTTGGCAAACAGGAGGACGTGCATGAGTTCTTCTGCTACATCATAGAAGCTCTGCACCTCTCCTGCCCAATCAACCACAAGTAAGTAGTGCACGTCCTAGGCCACTGGTTCCCAACCTGTTACCAAAAATTGACAACAAAGTTTACAGAATATTCTTTAAATAAGCGTTTGGCTGCAAGGTGACGTAGGGTTGAAACAAAAAGGAGTAACTCTCCCATGTGCGCACTTGGTAAAGATGATGCATCTGTAAGCCACCGAATGTGTGATGTCATTCATTTCCACGTGCAGGCCGGAAGAACATCATATGGAGAAGACCTCGGTGATTCACCAGATCTTCACAGGGCAGCTGAGATCGACAGGTGTGTGCCAGCTCCATGTGGAAAAATCATCGCTGCATGTAGCTATCACACCGAGTATGACGACGCATGCTGCACAGTGCAGATGAACTCTGCACTCTTACGCACGTACAGTGATACCTCGGTTCACGAACGCTTCTGTTCACGAACAACTCGGTTCATGAACAGAAAAGTTCATAAAAATATGCTCCGGTTCACGAACTCCGCTTCGGTTCACGAACGGGAGCCGCGGCCATTTTAATGCTATTTCCAGGCTGTCACATGGTCGTGACTTCCTGTAGGAAGATCGTGGAGAGAAGAAGAGACACAGAAAGAAGTACTGTGAGTACTGTGAAGACACTTTCAGTGACTTTTTGCTTTTTGGTGTGCTTTTTAGCACATACAGTACTGTACTACTGTACTGTACAATACCGTACTTACTGTATTGTACAGTTCACCCGTTTGAGTGCTTACTTAAGTCATCTCAAGCAAGGTTAGTGTTCTCTCTTTATACATTACTATACTCTACAGTTGTAATGTGTATTGTAATTTGTTTCATATTTTTATACTTCAAAAACCAAAAAAAAAGGTCAGAACGGATTAACCGGATTTACATTGAACCCTGTGGGAAAATGTGCCTCGGTTCACGACCAATTCGGTTCGCGACCAGTCAGTTCACGAATTAAGTTCGTGAACCGAGGTATCACTGTCCACAGCATGACATAAGCAAAACACACAAATACAGAGATCTCCCTGAAGCCTTAACAGAATGCTGAAGCAATTGCTTTTAGCGAGTACCCATGTAGGCCAACAGGGCACTTGACAAGGTAGTGTGGCTAGCACCATGCCTGGCCACCTTCGGGTGGCTAGCACCAGTGCTGAAGTTACACAATGCACCAGATACTCATTTGAGGCTGAATCGACCTGGGAGAAGCCGAGGTTCAGATGTTTTGGCCGTGAGCGTGGATCGAACTCAGTTCGCCAGTGCGCTAACCGCTATATTTCCACTCCCCGCACAATAGAAAAATGCACAAGCACACAGACACAACAACCCATTTGATCAGATACAAACACTCGCCACATCATCAATCTGGGGTCACTAAATTGAGTACCACGTTGTGGGGAAGTCAACAGTGGTTGTCCTATTAACAGACTCCCCCTTGCCATATGAATAAGGACATTCTACCACTTCCTCAGATTTATAAAGCGCAGATGAGCACCATCTCAATGCCCATTTGAGCAGGAAATTACTTAGCATGTGAGTCAATATCACATGTGGTTTTATCTGAGTGGGTGATGTCCGGGGAATGATTGTGAGTTTGACTAGGGAACATGTAACTTCATTTTATTCTATTCATATAATCAGAATGCTAACCTCATCTAATTGCACGTGTGGATGTGTGCGCGTGCGTTCACTTGTGTTCCACAGTGGAGTGCACACAGTGCTCCTGCACCTCGGACACATTCGAAAACTGCCTGGACATCAGTCTTCACATCAACGTAAGAATCGAGGAATTCTTTATTTACTTAAATGGTATCTTTACTTGTGACGAGTTTCGGATTTAATTATTTTCTCATTTTCAAGCAACACTTTTGATCTTTTTTGGATCGTGTACATTACACAAGTAGCGTCATTCAAACACATTAAGTTTGCCGATCGTCTGGAATGCTGTACATCGGATGAATCTGAAAATTGGGAGCACGTCCTTAATTCATGTCACCTAAAGACACTGCCCTCTTATGTCACACCACAGCCAGGACAACATAAGGACTCACTGTTTTAACAGCTGCAAAAGTTGTTTCCAGTGTTCTTTTCAAGCACTCATTTGCCTTCACGTCGTTCTATTTGACAGAATTCGCCAGATATGCTGGCTGCTTTTGCAGATTTCACCAAGACAGAGACACTGGATGAATACACCTGCCAAAGGTGAGTATGGCACGACATCAATGTCACGCCAGTCTGTCTACTTTGCAACGCCAACATATTTGTACAGTATGAGACCTCCTTTACCAGTGGTATGCACTGTCCTTGAAGTTGATTGGTCCACACCCGAGACAGCTTTTCTTAGAGCCTAGTCTCCATTGGTGTTGGACCAGATGACGCCAAAAGGCGTACGTACGCCTTTTGTACGTACGCCTTTTGGCGTCATCTGGTCCAACACCAATGTAGACTAGGCTCTAAGAAAAGCTGTCTCGGGTGTGGACCAATCAACTTCAAGGACAGTGCATATCATTATCATCTTCAGAGTTGTTTCTTTTTGTTTGCATTTTGACTGCTTGTGTTGTGGTTATTGCAAACATGATGCCTTGTATAAAGGTGTCAGTTTTTGTACCAGTTGAAAAGGTAAAAACCTATTACTATATTTGTATAGTTTTGCACTGGGCATCTCGGTCCTTAAACTGACGCTGCTGCTTTTTGGTGAGCAGGTGCTGTTGCAAGGTGAAGGCCACGAAGAGGATGAGCCTTCACCATCTCCCGAATGTCTTGGCCCTCTCCATCAAGAGATATGACCTGTTTGGAAACAAGATCAATCGGGTAATGTTTGGTTAATATCCAAGTTTTTTTTTATATTTCTTTTAAAATGTGGCTGTATTTGCTCCATTTTCTCATTGCTTGTTTTTGCGCTACTTCCTTTTTGGGTAATTTCTGTGATTTCTCTCGCGTTATTTTTTTTGCCACGGTAGTAACCCAGATCACTCGTGCAAATGTTTTATTTTTTAATGGTCTTTCGAGCTCCCACCTGGTTAATCTACCTAAATTGGGCTCTATGGTAGCGAAATCTTAACTACCTCCTCTAGTATACAGGAGGTCGTGGGTTCGATCCCGATCCTAATGCCTTAATATTTGGAGTTTGCATGTTCTCCATGTGTTCACGTGGGTTTTTCTCCGGGTCCTCCAGTTTCTTCTAGAGTATTTGGCTGCTATAACTATTCACGTGATAAGCCACTTCGTTGAGCTATCATTTGTGGCGAGATCGATTCGGAGAAAGAGCAATATAGCTCAGTCAGCAAGCATTACTTGGTAAAGTAAAAAAATAGTAGAACAAAAATTAGAATAAAGAACTCGACCCTGCAGCATTCTTCTCCTCTTCCCCGCCTAACACCATCTCTGTTTCTGCATCACTGCTTCCTCCCTCACCACTGCAGGATTGCCCGTACCCACAGCACCTGGACGTGCGGCCATTCATGTCACAGCAGGAGGACGCAGGCCCTGTAGTGTACAGGTTATACTCGGTCCTTGTGCACTCTGGGAAATGCAGCACAGAGGGACATTACTACTGTTACAACAAGGTGATGTACTGCATTATCACACAAACACACGCCAATCATTCGTACGCATAGATCCTTTAAATAATTCGATTTCGTGAAAAAAAATCTAAATGATTCCTGCTCCTATGAACCATGAGATGGTGCTCATTTCCCATTTATAAGCCTGAGCCAGTCGTCAAAATTCCCCTTTCCTGTGACCGAGGGAGAGCGTATGCATAGAACCACTGTTGACTTCATCAAAAATGTGTAATTACTTTATTGACCCTGGATAGATGATGGACCAAGTAAAGTCCCAACGAGGATTTTAACTTTCAAATGTAATCAATTATTTTATGGATTATCGGTTCGATTACTCAACTTATAGGACAACACAATAATAGGTGGAATAAGAGGGACACCTCTATTCCTCATGTGTCATTTTACGAATACATGGGGAGTTCAGGTGCAATTGGATAATCGTCGTAATTAATCTTCGATGTTGTTTGCATACAGATCTGCGATGGGAGATGGTTCCGGATGGACGACGACTTGGTGACACCGGTCGACACCAGGGTGGTCATGAAGAAACAGGCATACATCCTCTTCTACGTCAGGTGAGTTACCCACGAGTTGTATTTGTGCGTATGCCCACAACAAGTGTGGTCAATGTGGAAGAGTAGACCAAATATCATCCAGAGTTTGTCTACTCGAGGACTTTCTGCCAGCAGTGGCATGAGCAAGATATTTCAGAGCCACGCCGTTATCATTATCATTTTTACCTAAGTTGGGCAGGTTGCCTTCCACCTTCGCTGTTCAGGCTCGATCTCTGTTGAACTCACGGGAAGTTCACCAGGTTGCCCTTTGGGCCAATGAAACTCACGTAGCGGTCGTTCCATGTGCTGTGTGCAGGTCCCCAGAGATGAAGGCCATACCCGTGTGCAGTCAAATCAACGGCGGCCATGGGAAATGGCATCAAAAGAGGCGGCAGCGACGACCCTGACCCCGGCGATCAACCGTGATCACTGATGGATGATATCACACAAGGGACGTGGTCAAGTTGCTGCGCCTGCCACCACTGCTGCCACCGCTGCAAGGGCGATGCGCACCGGGTCCTGACGAACACAGCTGATACAACACAGCCCAGCAGCACCAGCACCACATCCACAAAGAAGATTATTATCATTGTAAATGTGTACATTTTATAATTTTGTGAATACAAGAATACGTACTTTAAAATTAAAAAGAGTTTGAATCAATTTCTTATTCTTGGATAGGATTCTGTATGTAGTTCGTAAGGCCATGTCCAGATCTAATAGCCAAGGGACATCCATACAGCAACGTGAACCGATGAAATGACTACTGCATTATTTCTGTGTTTAATAAAGTAGTGAATTTTGATGGCTGTTTTGCCATGCAGTTCAGATACCCACTTAATCCACGAGATGTCATCACTTCAGTGGTTGCAAATTCCAAATGTGAATTATTTGATAAACATTTGAAATGAGTGGTGGTGTATGCATGTTGAATTTATTTCGCACCGTATGTAGCCTAGTGTGCTAATCGGAGGTGTGCGGGCTATCAAGTACCACACTCATTAGGCGCGTCTAAACATGCTACCTGATGTTGTATCAATTACTGCTCTGGCCCATGGACTAAATAGCTCGATTACAACCGCTACATTTGAATGCATTAATTCCGCACGTAAATATACAATGACCAACAGTGTGTGGCTGCAATACCACAAGAGCTCCATGATAGAGTCTATGAAGCCAACAATCTCAATTTAATTGCCAGCTATGGGGAGCATCACTGGCTCGTGATATCTGAACCGATCCTGCTACCACCAGGCACTCACCAGCGTGATGAAGTATGGCTCAACCCCTATGAAATGTGTTTGTCGCCACACACTACACTATACATCACGTCACATAGGCTACACTTGACACCACACTACACTTTCCATCACATGGAATTTATTATACACGCTATATGCAACACCATATAAACCACACACAGTACACAATATACACTGTACAACACACTATTCATACCGTACTTGACACTTCACTATATATGACAGACTGTACTATCCACGTTATTGCACACTATACACCACACTTACAGACACTACACGATATACCACAAACTACAGACACTACACTATACCACACTGTAGGACACACAATTCTCACTTTACACCACGCTCCAGTACATTACAACCCAGACACAAAATGTAAATCTAAAACAATACCGTAAAGGACGACCCCTGTGGAGACGAAGCGATGAATGAGTTCACGTGCAAGAGATGGACGGACGGTGGGAACGATGGACCGTGAGCGACTGGTGGAAGATGCCTTCATCCAGCAGTGGAGAGACAATGGCAGGAGCCGACTGCAACGCGCGGCGGCACTCTCCCTCTTGAGTTTTGTGAACCTACAGAGGCACAGAAATCAGAGACGGCTGCCTACAGCCAAATTCCCCGAAATCCATGAGACGCGCCGGAAAGTAAGACGCACAAATCTGGTGACAAGGAAAAGATCCCCCGTGTAGCCTGTAACAGACTGTTGGGGCAAGTGATGTTAGAGCGAGTAAGCAGCACCTATGAAAGCCGGCAGGGCACACGAGGGGGTGGGTGGTCAACAACCACGCCTGGCCGCCTTTGTCTCTGCAGCGGCGGTGTTTACTGCACACCGCACCGGGAACTAATTTGAGGCTGAGTCGACCTAGAGGAGGCCCACAACTGGTTTAGATAATCGTCACCTGCTTTTGGTGGTCGTGAGCAGGGATCGAACTCGGTTCGCCGGGTTCGTAGTGGAAGCGCGCTAACCACTGCTCCACCGCTCTACAAAGACAAAGCTCCCCCGAGTAGTCTGAAACAGACTTTTGGGTAAAGTGCTGTTAGCAAGCTGCACCTATGAAGTCCGGAAACTACATACGAGGCGTTGGGTTGGTCAGCACCACACCCGGCCGCCTTTGTCTCCCCACACACACGCACACATACCGGATTGTAAGTTGCACCCCCGACTTTTGCTTCACACTCGTGGGGGCCGGGCAGAGAGAGAGGTGGCGTCTGTCGTGTGTTGGGAGCGATGGTGCAGCGGTTAACGCTGCGCTACGAACCCGGTGACCCGAGTTCGAGTGCCGATCACGGCCACCAACACCAGGTGACGATAATCTGAACCGTTCCCGGGCCTCTCCAAGGTTGACTCAGCCTCAAATGAGCACCTGGTGCGCTGTGTAAACATCGCCACTGGGGAGACAAAGGCGGCTGGCCTTCATAGGTGCTCGCTAACAGCAATTGCCCTCAACAGTCTGTTAAGATAATACGAGAGATCTTTGTCTTGTATCTCGTTTGACCCCAGGCTGAGTGGACGTGCCTCGCCGTGATGCGTGAACATCCGTCCTCCAGTGGCCACATTGGTTAATTTCACTCCACCTGCTCCATTATCAGAATGAAACTAAAACTAAACTCTTTTTATGTTTCCAGGTAAGGCCCGCTGAGCTACATAGCTCTTTTTCAGAAGCGACCTGGCCATAGTTGATAGCTCAACAAAATTGCTTATTACGTGGACATTTATAGCAACCAAATACTCTAAACGCATGTTTCTAAATGTGAAGGGGACAACCGGAGAACCCGGAGAAAAAAACGACGCGACCATGGGGAGAGAGACACGCAAACATCAAATATACAGAAGGCGTTAGGGTCGGGATCGAATCCACGACCTCCTGCATACCAGGCGAGGTAGTTAACATCTCGCCACCTGGGCACCCAAAATAGGTGGGGATAAGGGTCCATGGGAGGGTCCAGAATATTGTAACCGGTTCTGGTCATCCCCTATGTCGACTCAGCCTCAAATGCCTACCTGGTTCCCTGTGTAAACACCAGCATTTGGGAGACAAAGACGACCGGACGAGGTGCTGGCAACCCACCCATCGGAATAATCGGCTATGATCTATCCACTGCTGGATGGTGGACTCCTCCAAATCCGTCGCCACCTGTCACGAACTGGTGCCGCAACAATCCATGTCATCTCCAGCGCGTGAACAGATCTCGTCGCTCCATCTCCGCGCTGGATTTCCTCTCCGCGAGCGCGTTCACACCCTTTGGGTGTCTCTCCGTCGTAAGTCTCGACCACTGGTCGTCGTCTCTTCTCGTGATGAGTGTGGCTGGCTTCACTGGCGAGGGGAGCGGTGGTGCAGTGGTTAACGTACTGTGTCATGAACTGAGCAACCGGAGCTTGATTTATGGCCACGGTTAACAGTGGTAATACCAGAACCGATCCTGCCCACTCCCCCCCACCCCGCTCACCTTCACCAACACTGAACAGCGTGGGGCAAGTATGGTCAACCATCGCCAACATGGCGTGGGGAGGCCTTCATTCAGCATGGTACTGACACAGTCGCTGTGTCAGTACAAAGGCGATACGCATAATGATATTTGATATGAATATCAGTCCTTTCTCGAAGACTGTAGAGAAACATTTAGGAAATAAACCCAGCTTGTCCACTAAGTTGTTGTCCTCCAACTTATCCATTCTTCTGTTCTCATGATCTTCAATTTCTATCCGTGTGATGAGGCCAGTGGGTTTGTCGTTCTTCAAGTAAGTTTTTGTTAACATACCAACGTTGAAGAGAGCAGTGGGCAGGGAACATTTTCCTTACTGAAGACCGAATAGGAGTTTTTGCGGGCCAATACAAAGAACCCGACATGAACTTAACAAACTGTTGGGGCAAGTGCTGTTCCCGAGCACCTATGAAGAAGACAAAGACGGCACATGAGGGGGTGGGTGGCCAAAACTACCCCCGACCCCCTCTGTGTCTCCCCAGTGCTGATATTTACACACCGCACCGGGTCACTCATTCGAAGGCTGAGTCGACCTAGGAGACGCCCAGGCCCGCTTCAAATATCCGCCACTCTCATTGGTCGCGAGTAATTATATAAATTAATACAGCAGTCACTTTTAATAAAATAAACATTTAACAAGTTACTTTGTGATCTGGTTTAATTTATTCAACGTAACGGTATATTATACAATTATTGTAAAATTGTTAAACTATTACAGTATTATGCCTTAAGACAAATAATTAATGAATTGCCTCAAAACTTTAATTACAGCATATTTCACTGTCATATTTGCTTGTAACCATAACATGCAAATTAGTGTTTTTATCGTGAGTATTTAAATATCCATATCACATATTTAACATGCTTTTATACACTTAACAGCTATAAATGCTGTATTTATTTCAATAATCATTTTAATACAGAATTTTTACCAATCATATCCACTTATGATTCTAGTCATACTTACAAATTTAGAGAATAACCTAAACTATATAACTGTTACTATGAATGTTGACATTTGCAACTTAAATCTGTAATGTTAGATTTACCTCAGAATGCTACATTTGTGTTACATTCTTAACCAAATAACTCTACCCGTACAAGTGCTAACCGCATCCCACTACCACTCAACTCGAAGCACAACACATTTAATCAACCCAGCGACCTTTATTTCACGTACCTTGCACGCACAAAGTGACACTTTAACTGCGGCCCTTTCCACTGCGGAGACGGAGCCATGAAACGAGTTGACGACGAGCAGCAAGAGACGGACGCACGGTGGGAGCGATGGACCGTGAGCGACCGAGCGGTGGAAGATGCCTTCATCCAGCAGTGGAGAGAAGACGGCAGAAGCATCCGACTGTGAGGCGCGACACTGTCCCTGTTGAGCGACGCGTCTCTCGTTCCTCGTCTCTGCAGACACGGAGGCCGCGCGGCCTTCCCGCGTGCCTACACAGACCCCCGGCCACGTGGTTACTTGAGGTAAACATAAATTTGTGACGGGAATCGACAGCGATTCGACGAGTGGCAACTCTTGATGAACGTGTACTCACACAAACATTAACCATGACTGTGATCAAAAGTAGAGTAACTTTCATAGCGGCACAAATCATTGTCACAATCGCTTCCTATCCAAGCCTGTCCGTGTCTCCTATCTCTCTCCAAGATGGCGATTCCCGCCAATCTACGCCTCGGTCACGATTTCACTTACCAAGATGGCTGCTCATATTTCCCTTGGTGCTGCGGCCCCCTGCACTGCCCTATCCAAGATGGCAGGTCCTATCAATTCTCAGGGGCCTTGTATTCCCTTACGAAGATGGTCGTTAGTGCCTCTTCACTTGGGCTTCTCGGGTTCAGCTGGCCCTTTGCATTACCCTTACCAAGATGGCCGTTCCCGCTAAATCTCGTAAAAAGGCCGCCGGTACCGTTTTGTGCAGTGAAACACAATCTTCGTGAATGAAGAAATTGAGAGGCTACATGATATAGGGAGGTGGCACCCAGAGGTGGGACAAAGTCATTGTTATGCAAGTCCAAGTCGAGTCGCAAGTCATCAAATTCATGACTCGAGTCTGACTCGAGTCCAAGTCACATGACTCGAGTCCACATCTCAGAGGTGGGACAAAGTCATTGTTATGCAAGTCCAAGTCGAGTCGCAAGTCATCAAATTCATGACTCGAGTCTGACTTGAGTCCAAGTCACATGACTCGAGTCCACATCTCAGAGGTGGGACAAAGTCATTGTTATGCAAGTCCAAGTCGAGTCGCAAGTCATCAAATTCATGACTCGAGTCTGACTCGAGTCCAAGTCACATGACTCGAGTCCACATCTCAGAGGTGGGACAAAGTCATTGTTATGCAAGTCCAAGTCGAGTCGCAAGTCATCAAATTCATGACTCGAGTCTGACTCGAGTCCAAGTCACATGACTCGAGTCCACACCTCTGGTGGCACCACAACGGGGAACTGCAGAGATGAGACTCCCGACTCATGCTGCTGAATGTGAACGTTAACAGCACCACTGAGTGGACGGAGCCCCGCCCCTACAGCTCGTGGCTGTGACGTGCGGCGTGATCTGCGGGCAGCCACGAGGCTGTCGGTTGGGCCAATTAAACAAATTAATGAGACAATAGACAAACAGAGGTCAAATGTCAGTGGGAGTTCTGTTAAGCCTGGAGTGGAGAGGGTGTGGCTGGGTAGTCAAATTTAGACGTTACACCAGTGCTGCGGGGATTATTACATTAAGTGAAACGATTTGAAGACGGTTCTACATTTTATTTGCTTAGAGACAAGGATGGTGTCATTTTCAAGAGTAACTTGAGTCACCAAAATGACAAATACAAGAACATAACGTACAACAATCTCGATTGAATATATCGTGAGACAATGCATGGAAAAGGGCACAATCATAAAATATAAACTAAAATACATTTTCTGCGACGAAAGTTAGCTTGAGATAAATTACTTTTAAAAACCATTCATCATTATAATTCGTTCAGTTACAGATACATAAAGTGTATTGAGGGTGCTTGTTGCACAGGCACTTCCCACGGGGCGCCATGTGACCACAGTGCAGTGACGTCACCACTATATCACGATTACATAGGCCATGTGACTCCAGTGCACTGTGACATCACTGTGACGTCACCATTACATAGGCCACCATGTGACTCCAGTGCACTGTGACATCACTGTGACGTCACCATTACATAGGCCACCATGTGACTCCAGTGCACTGTGACATCACCATTACATGGGCCACCATGTGACTCCAGTGCACTGTTACATCACTGTGATGTCACATCCCCCCACAAATTCAGTTGCTAATCTGGCACCGTGAGGGTCAGACGTGTTCTGTCCTTGCTCTCTGGGTTTTTTGTTGCAAATTTTTCAACGAATCAAATCCAGCCATCATCATCTTGAGGAGACGTTTTTGGACGCATTTTTATACTTTGCAACCACATTGCCACAATGTCGAAGACCAAGAAAAAGGGCTTCATTAAGCGTCTCAAGAACATCTTCTGTTGCTTCCGCAGTGTTTCAGATTATGAGGTTTATGAGCCAGGCAGCTGTGTTCCCAGCTCTGCAGCAAGTCATGAGACGAGTCCAGTGGCTACCAATGAGAAGACCGAGGTGGCAAGTCTTGAGGCGAGCCCAGTGGCTACCAATGAGATGGGCCTGGAGACAAGCCGCGAGGTGGACGCAGTGGATAACCGTGAGATGAGCCTGGTAGCTAGCCAAGAAAGGATAGAGGTGGCAAGTTGTGAGTCAAGCCCGGTAGAGAACCATGAAATGGGCCTGGAAGCAAGCCGCAAGGTGGACCCAGCAGATTATTGTGAGATTGCAGTTGAAGGTAAGCTTGTACCAAAGTGACTCTGTTACTAGCTTGACTTTGGAATTCCCTCTAATGGTCTCTTCTCCCAAGTTCTCATAACCTTGCTTAATCCCAAAAAGGTGTTAACTCTTATCTACTATAACTTCACTGCTGGATAATTAACGTTTGAGCATTTGGGACTGCGTTCAGAAACAGTGGACAAAACACGTAAATGTAGTGCAACTGTAATGTCATAAGCAACTCTGTAGTAGGGATGAGTTGCAGATAAAGTGTTTGTCAGATTTTTGGACAATGTACGTTGTTATATACTTACGTATAATCTGGATGGTAAAAGTGACACGAAGCCATGAGAAACCATTTATGGAGGAAAATCAACGTGATATCCTGGATCCATCAATGCCCTTCGATATCCATTCATTTAGTGGCAAAGTGAAAATATTGGAGAAGGACGAGGTTTATGCCCTATCCGTTGAATATTGTTACCCTGACCACGTTAACAGAAATTATGTAAAAAAACAGCTCACTGTCGGGTCACCTAGAGTTGAAAAATACATGGTTGTGAAAGGGTTAATAAAGAGCACCGCTAAAACAATGCTATCACAAGTTTTGGCTTTACCACACAACGTTCGAGCCAGTCTCCAGAGTTCCTCGAGTGTAACTAGAAAATTTCCTGTATGTTTTGTGTGCAGATAACCATGAGATGGGCCGGGAAGCAAGCCGCAAGGTGGACCCAGCAGATAATTGTGAAATTAGCTTCGTGGCTAACCGTGACATGAGCCTGGAGGCTGACCAAAAGATGAGCCCAGCCACAAGCTGTGAGGCGAGCCTGGTGGCTAGCCCTGAGGCTAGCCTCGTGGCTAGCCTTGAGAAGAGCCTGGTGGCTAGCCTTGAGACGAGCCCGGTGCCTAGCCAAGAGGCAAATCAAATGAGTAGCCATGGGCCCAACCAAATAGCGGACAGCGGTGCAAACCAGGTGACAGACCATGGGCCAAGCTCGGTGGTAGATCGGGAGCCGAGCCAAGCTGAAGAGGACAAAGCGAGTAAAGTGGCAAGCCATGAAGATATTCGTGCTGCTAGCAACAAGACTGCTGAATGCAAGGGCAGCCGGGCTACAATCCACCAGGGCAGTCCAGGTTCCGGGAGTGGTCAGGCTGCTGGTCACGGGCAAGGCGAGGCAGCAAACTGCGGGTTCGGCCAGGCACCCTGTCAAGCGAAGAGACCAAGACGCCGGGGTGGCCAAGCTGCCCGAAGGAGGGGCAGCCAGCATACCGCTCTTGGGAACATGCCGGAACACAGACAGAAGGACGCCATTCCAGTGATAGCCTCTGCCATCATCAGGCCCACCTCCCAGAAGTTAGCTGCCCCTTCTGTGCCAGATCAGATTGCCGTGGAAGGTAAGCTTGTACCAAAGTGACTCTGTAACCACTAGCTTGACTTTGAAATTATAATGGTCAATTCTCCCAAGTTCTCATAACCTTGCTTAATCCCAAAAAGGTGTTAACTCTTATCTACTATAACTTCACTGCTGGGTAATTAACGTTTGGGCATTTGGGACTGCGTTCAGAAACAGTGGACAAAAAGACGTCAATGTAGTGCAACTGAAATCTCATAAACAACTCTGTAGTAGGGATGAGTTTTAGATAAAACGTTTGTCAGATTTTTGCACAATGTACGTTATATACTTATGTATAATCGGGATGGTAAAAGTGACACGAAGCCATGACACACCATTTACGGTGGAAAATCAACGTGATATCCAGGATCCATTAATGCCCTTTGATAACCGTTCATGTAGTGGCAAAGTAAAAACATTGGACAAGGACCAGGTTTATGCCCCATCCATTGAATATTGCTACTCTGACCATGTTAACAGAAATTATGTAAAAAAACAGCTCACTGTAGGGTCACCTATAGTTGAAAAAAACATGGTTGTGAAAGGGTTAATGAAGAGCACCGCTAAAACAATGCTATCACAAGTTCTGGCTTTACCACACAAAGTGTCTCGAGTGTAAACAGAATATTTCCCGCATGTTTTGTGCGCAGATAACCATGAGATGGGCCTGGAAGCAAGCCGCAAGGTGGACCCAGCAGAAAATTCTGAGATTAGCTTCGTGACAAGCTGTGAAATGAGCCTGGAAGCTGATCAAAAGATGAGCCCAGCCACAAGCTGTGAGGCGAGCCTGGTGGCTAACAAAGAGATGAGCTTCGTGGCTAGCCTTGGGACGAGCCCGTTGTCTAGCCACGAGGCAAGTCAGATGAGTAGCCATGGGCCCAACCCAGTAGCGGACAGCGGTGCAAACCGGGTGGCAGACCATGGGCCAAGCCCGGTGGTAGATCGGGAGCCGAGCCCAGCTGAAGAGAACAAAGCGAGTCGAGTGGCAAGCCACGGAGATATACGTGCTGCTATCAACAAGGCTGCTGAATGCAAGGGCTGCCAGGCTACAAGCCACCAGGGCAGTCCAGGTTGCGGGAGTGGTCAGGCTGCTGGTCACGGGCAAGGCGAGGCAGCAAACTGCGGGTTAGGCCAGGCAGCCGGCCAAGTGAGGAGACCAAGACGCCGGGGTGGCAAAGCTGCCCGAAGGAAGGGCAGCCAGCATACCGCTCTTGGGAGCATGCCGGATCACAGACAGAAGGACGCCATTACATCGACAGCTTCTGCCATCATCAGGCCCACCTCCAAGAAGCTAGCTGACCCTCCTGTGCTGGATAAGATTGCCGGGGAAGGTAAGCTTGTACCAAAGTGACTCTGTAACCAGTAGCTAGACTTTGGAATTCCCTCTAATGGTCTCTTCTCCCAAGTTCTCATAACCTTGCTTAATCCAAAAAAGGTGTTAATGAAGAACACCGCTAAAACAATATCACAAGTTTTGGCTTTACCACGCAACTTTCGAGCCAGTCTCCAAAGTGCCTCGAGTGTAAACAGAAAATTTCCTGGATGTTTTGCGCGCAGACAAGATCTATAATGGAGCTCCACGACTCGCGCCAGAATCGGGGGAAAACCTGAGCCTCACGTGGCAGTGGAACGCATGCGAGGGTGCTGGCCTTGACAACATGGGGAACACCTGTTTCCTCAATGCCACCCTGCAGTGCCTCACTTACACCGCACCACTGGCAAACTACCTGATCTCAAGGCACCACTCAGGAAGATGTGAGTTCCCAGAACACTTTGAAATACCAACAAGCTGAAAATAATTGTGTTCTGTGAAGATGTCCTTGCTGTGTGCTGCACCTACAGCTGAGCTGCGATTGGTGTTGTACTGACAGCATGTGCCACCTCTGCCTCACTTTACAGGTACAGATAATGGATGTTGCATGATGTGCATAATGGAGAGGCACACCATTGCAACATTCAGCTCCAAGGGCAAGGTCATCAAGCCCTTGGAAATTGTCCACAACCTCAAACGTGAGTTCCGTTCAGTACAACACAATTGTGCACATTGAATTTAGAACCTATTCATTGGGTGGCAGTGGGGCATTGGTAAAACGTTTAGTAACCTTGTGTTCAAACCGCTTCTGACCTCCATCCATTTACCCACAGGGATCGCCAAACACCTGCAGTTTGGCAAACAGGAGGACGTGCATGAGTTCTTCTGCTACATCATAGAAGCTCTGCACCTCTCCTGCCCAATCAACCACAAGTAAGTAGTGCACGTCCTAGGCCACTGGTTCCCAACCTGTTACCAAAAATTGACAACAAAGTTTACAGAATATTCTTTAAATAAGCGTTTGGCTGCAAGGTGACGTAGGGTTGAAACAAAAAGGAGTAACTCTCCCATGTGCGCACTTGGTAAAGATGATGCATCTGTAAGCCACCGAATGTGTGATGTCATTCATTTCCACGTGCAGGCCGGAAGAACATCATATGGAGAAGACCTCGGTGATTCACCAGATCTTCACAGGGCAGCTGAGATCGACAGGTGTGTGCCAGCTCCATGTGGAAAAATCATCGCTGCAAGTAGCGATCACGCCGAGTATGACGACGCATGCTGCACAGTGCAGATGAACTCTGCACTCTTACGCACGTACAGTGATACCTCGGTTCACGAACGCTTCTGTTCACGAACAACTCGGTTCACGAACAGAAAAGTTCATAAAAATATGCTCCGGTTCACGAACTCCGCTTCGGTTCACGAACAGGAACCGCGGCCATTTTAATGCTATTTCCAGGCTGTCACATGGTCGTGACTTCCTGTAGGAAGATCGTGGAGAGAAGAAGAGACACAGAAAGAAGTACTGTGAGTACTGTGAAGACACTTTCAGTGACTTTTTGCTTTTTGGTGTGCTTTTTAGCACATACAGTACTGTACTACTGTACTGTACAATACCGTACTTACTGTATTGTACAGTTCACCCGTTTGAGTGCTTACTGAAGTCATCTCAAGCAAGGTTAGTGTTCTCTCTTTATACATTACTATACTGTACAGTTGTAATGTGTATTGTAATTTGTTTCATATTTTTATGCTTCAAAAACCAAAAAAAAAGGTCAGAACGGATTAACCGGATTTACATTGAACCCTGTGGGAAAATGTGCCTCGGTTCACGACCAATTCGGTTCGCGACCAGAGTCAGTTCACGAATTAAGTTCGTGAACCGAGGTATCACTGTACACAGCATGACATAAGCAAAACACACAAATACAGAGATCTCCCTGAAGCCTTAACAGAATGCTGAAACAATTGCTTTTAGCGAGTACCTATGTAGGCCAACAGGGCACTTGACAAGGTAGTGTGGTTAGCACCATGCCTGGCCACCTTTGGGTGGCTAGCACCAGTGCTGAAGTTACACAATGCACCAGATACTCATTTGAGGCTGAATCGACCTGGGAGAAGCCGAGGTTCAGATGTTTTGGCCGTGAGCGTGGATCGAACTCAGTTCGCCAGTGCGCTAACCGCTATATTTCCACTCCCCGCACAATAGAAAAATGCACAAGCACACAGACACAACAACCCATTTGATCAGATACAAACACTCGCCACATCATCAATCTGGGGTCACTAAATTGAGTACCACGTTGTGGGGAAGTCAACAGTGGTTGTCCTATTAACAGACTCCCCCTTGCCATATGAATAAGGACATTCTACCACTTCCTCAGATTTATAAAGCGCAGATGAGCACCATCTCAATGCCCATTTGAGCAGGAAATTACTTAGCATGTGAGTCAATATCACATGTGGTTTTATCTGAGTGGGTGATGTCCGGGGAATGATTGTGAGTTTGACTAGGGAACATGTAACTTCATTTTATTCTATTCTTATAATCAGAATGCTAACCTTCTCTAATTGCACGTGTGGATGTGTGCACGTGTGGATGTGTGCGCGTGCGTTCACTTGTGTTCCACAGTGGAGTGCACGCAGTGCTCCTGCACCTCGGACACATTCGAAAACTGCCTGGACATCAGTCTTCACATCAACGTAAGAATCGAGGAATTCTTGATTTACTTAAATGGTATCTTTACTTGTGACGAGTTTCGGATTTAATTATTTTCTCATTTTCAAGCAACACTTTTGATCTTTTTTGGATCGTGTACATTACACAAGTAGCGTCATTCAAACACATTAAGTTTGCTGATCGTCTGGAATGCTGTACATCGGATGAATCTGAAAATTGGGAGGACGTCCTTAATTCATGTCACCTAAAGACACTGCCCTCTTATGTCACACCACAGCCAGGACAACATAAGGACTCACTGTTTTAACAGCTGCAAAAGTTGTTTCCAGTGTTCTTTTCAAGCACTCATTTGCCTTCACGTCGTTCTATTTGACAGAATTCGCCAGATATGCTGGCTGCTTTTGCAGATTTCACCAAGACAGAGACACTGGATGAATACACCTGCCAAAGGTGAGTATGGCACGACATCAATGTCACGCAAGTCTGTCTACTTTGTAACGCCAACATATTTGTACAGTATGAGACCTCCTTTACCAGTGGTATGCACTGTCCTTGAAGTTGATTGGTCCACACCCGAGACAGCTTTTCTTAGAGCCTAGTCTCCATTGGTGTTGGACCAGATGACGCCAAAAGGCGTACGTACGCATTTTGTACGTACGCCTTTTGGCGTCATCTGGTCCAACACCAATGTAGACTAGGCTCTAAGAAAAGCTATCTCGGGTGTGGACCAATCAACTTCAAGGACAGTGCATATCATTATCATCTTCAGAGTTGTTTCTTTTTGTTTGCATTTTGACTGCTTGTGTTGTGGTTATTGCAAACATGATGCCTTGTATAAAGGTGTCAGTTTTTGTACCAGTTGAAAAGGTAAAAACCTATTACTATATTTGTATAGTTTTGCACTGGGCATCTCGGTCCTTAAACTGACGCTGCTGCTTTTTGGTGCGCAGGTGCTGTTGCAAGGTGAAGGCCACGAAGAGGATGAGCCTTCACCATCTCCCGAACGTCTTGGCCCTCTCCATCAAGAGATATGACCTGTTTGGAAACAAGATCAATCGAGTAATGTTTGGTTAATATACAAGTTTTTTAAATATTTCTTCTAAAATGTGGCTGTATTTGCACGATTTTCTCATTGCTTGTTTTTGTGCTACTTCCTTTTTGGGTAATTTATGTGATTTCTTTCGCGTTATTTCTTTTGCCACGGTAGTAACCCAGATCACTCGTACAAATGTGAATTTTCACGGTCTCTTGAGCTCCCACCTGGTTAATCTACCTAAATTTGGCCCTATGGCAGACGTCGCAAACGGGTTTTGATTCCGTACCCGTACCCGGCCGCACCAGGGTCGCAAATGGGTACCCGTACCCGGCCGGGTACGGGTACCCGTTCCCTACCCGTACCCGTACCCTACCCGAAATGAGTGACAAACGGTTACTCACCAGTGACTCACGGCCTACCCATACCCGTACCCGGCCGCACCAGGGTCACAAACGGTTACCCGTACCCGTACCCGGCCGGGTACGGGTAGCCGGGTATCGGGTAGGGTACGGGTATTGGGTACCCGGTTGCGACCTCTGCTCTATGGTAGCGAAATGTTAACTCCCTCCCCTAGTATACAGGTCGTGGGTTCGATCCCGATCCTAATGCCTGTATATTTGGAGTTTGCATGTTCTCCCTGTGTTCATGGGGAGTTTTTCTCCGGGTCCTCCAGTTGCTTCTAGAGTATTTGGCTGCTATAACTATTCACGTGATAAGCCACTTCATTGAGCTATCATTTGTAGCTAGATCGATTCGGAGAAAGAGCAATAAAGCTCAGTCGACAAGCATTACCTGGTAAAGTAAAAAATATAGTAGCACAAAAATTAGAATAAAGAACTCGACCCTGCATCATTCTTCTCCTCTTCCCCGCCTAACACCATCTCTGTTTCTGCATCACTGCTTCCTCCCTCACCACTGCAGGATTGCCCGTACCCACAGCACCTGGACGTGCGGCCATTCATGTCGCAGCAGGAGGACGCAGACCCTGTAGTGTACAGGTTATACTCGGTCCTTGTGCACTCTGGGAAATGCAGCACAGAGGGACATTATTACTGTTACAACAAGGTGATGTACTGCATTATCATACAAACACATGCCAACCATTTGTACGCGTAAATTCTTTAAATAATTCGATTTCATGAAAAAAAAATTTAAACGATTTCTGCTCCTATGAGCCATGAGGTGGTGCTTATTTCCCATTTATAGGCCTGAGCCAGTGGTGAAAATTCCCTTTTCCTGTGACCGAGGGAGAGCGTATGCATAAAACCACTGTTGACTTCATCAAAAATGTGTAATTACTTTATTGACCCTGGATAGATGATGGACCAAGTAAAGTCCCAACCAGGATTTTAACTTTCAAATGTAATCAATTATTTTATGGATTATCGGTTCGATTACTCAACTTATGGGACACCACAATAATAGGTGGAATAAGAGGGTCACCTCTGTTCCTCAACAATGCTTGACTCAGGGAGGAGGACGCCCCTGCCATGCATAGTCCCATGGGATGTTGGCTATCAACAACAAGGCAACTCATATGACTAATTGGGAATGGGACGCAAGCGTAGGATTGATCACCCTGTCGCTGGCCGCCTTTGGGGAGGGTGTATAGTATGAAAGGCCGAAACACCCTAGGAACCAAAGGTTCACTACTGACGATGCGCTCCCCAAATTTCACCAGGCTCACTGTTCATGAACTCTTGGAAGTGCTTGCACAAAGGATAGTAACATCTCATCCTGTGTTCTTTGGAATCATGTGTCGTTTTACGAAGTTCAGGTGCAATTGGATAATCGTCGTAATTAATCCTCGATGTTGTTTGCATACAGATCTGTGATGGGAGATGGTTCCGGATGGACGACGACTTGGTGACGCCGGTCGACACCAGGGTGGTCATGGAGAAAAAGGCATATATCCTCTTCTACGTCAGGTGAGTTACCCACGAGTTGTATTTGTGGGTATGTCCACAACAAGTGTGGTCAATGTGGAAGAGTAGACCAAGCATCATCCAGAGTTTGTCTACTCGATGATTTTCTGCCAGCAGTGGCATGAGCAAGACATTTCAGAGCCACGCCGTTATCATTATGATTTTTACCTAAGTTGGGCAGGTTGCCTTCCACCTTTGCTGTTAAGGCTCGATCTCTGTTGAACTCACGGGAAGTTCACCAGGTTGCCCTTTGGGCCAATGAAACTCACGTAGCGGTCGTTCCATGTGCTTTGCGCAGGTCCCCAGAGATGAAGGCCATACCCGTGTGCAGTCAAATCAACGGCGGCCTTGGGAAATGGCATCAAAAGAGGCGGCAGCGACGACCCTGACCCCGGCGATCAACCGTGATCACTGATGGATGATATCACACGAGGGACGTGGTCAAGTTGCTGCCCCTGTCACCACCGCTGCCACTACTGCAAGGGCGATGCACACCGGGTCCTGATGAATACCGCTGACACAACACAGTCCAGCAGCGCCAGCACCACATCCACAAAGAAGATTATTTCCATTGTAAATGTGTACATTTTATAATTTTGTGAAGGCAAGAATACGTACTTTAAAATTAAAAAGAGTTTGAATCAATTTCTTATTCTTGGATAGGATTCTGTATGTAGTTCGTAAGGCCATGTCCAGATCTAATAGCCAAGGGACATCCATACAGCAACGTGAACCGATGAAATGACTACTGCATTATTTCTGTGTTTAATAAAGTAGTGAATTTTGATGGCTGTTTTGCCATGCAGTTCAGATACCCACTTAATCCACAAGATGTCATCACTTCAGTGGTTGCAAATTCCAAATGTGAATTATTTGATAAACATTTGAAATGAGTGGTGGTGTATGCATGTTGAATTTATTTCGCACCGTATGTAGCCTAGTGTGCTAATCGGAGGTGTGCGGGCTATCAAGTACCACACTCATTAGGCGTATTTATCTGAAGGTGCGTCTAAACATGCTACCTGATGTTGTATCAATTACTGCTCTGGCCCATGGACTAAATAGCTCGATTACAACCGCTACATTTGAATGCAATAATTCCGCACATCAATATACAATGACCAACAGTGTGTGGCTGCAATACCACAAAAGAGCTCCATGACAGAGTCTATGAAGCCAACAATCTCAATTTAATTGCCAGCTATGGGGAGCATCACTGGCTCGTGATATCTGAACTGATCCTGCTACCACCAGGCACTCACCAGCGTGATGAAGTATGGCTCAACACCTAGGAAATGTTTCGATTTAAAGCTTTGGTGACTGCAGGGATTCATCTTCTTGGTTCTTTCGGACTCTGTCTTCTCGACAGACCTGTTCTTCACCTGAGGACGGCTGCTTGTGTTGTGGCCGAAACGTCGTGAGAATTATTTTAAAATGTTTTATTTTTATTATTTTATTATTTCCATTCTACGTGACTTTACCGAAAGAACCAAGAAGATGAACCTAGGAAATGTGTTTGTCGCCACACACTACACCAGGGGTCCTCAAACTACGGCCCGCGGGCCACATGCGGCCCACCGAGGGCATTTATCCGGCCCATGGTCACTAATTGGGCTGCGCTTGTGAGCACTAATTGGGCTGCGCTGGTGAGCACTAATTGGGCTGCGATGGTGAGCACTCATTGGGCTGCGATCTGTGAACAAAACCGCAGGTGTAATTAACTTTTTAATGGCACCCGCACTAGTGTGAGCCTGGGGTAAAAGCGGAGTTCCCCCAATCAGACTGCATTGATGGGCAGTGCAGTCTGTATGTCTCTGTGTGGGCAAAGTTATTGCTGGTATATTGTTTTTGTAGCGCTGTATATATATTGGTATTTTACTAATAGCAATTTTGACTCCCTAGGAAACAATGATGTCAAGAAAGAGAAAAATTTACTCGGAGTGTAGGATATTCAAAAAACAGTGGACTTATGATTACTTTTTCATGCAGTACAAGGAAAGAGCTGTGTGTCTGATATGCCAGAATATAGTGTCTGTGTTCAAAGAATACAATTTACGTCGACACTATGAAACTCAACATAAAGATAAATATGATTGTTTGGTCGGAGAAGTGAGAAAAGATAAAATATTAAAACTGAAAAATACATTAACAACTCAGCAAAATACTTTTGTGAAGCAGAAGCAGCTAAATATTTCATCACTGCGAGCAAGTTTTCAAGTTGCCAAGCTAATAGCGTGCACTGGCAGACCATTCGTTGAGGGAGAATTTGTTAAAGAATGCCTTCTTTCTGTTGCCAAAGAGATGTGTCCAGAGAAGGCCGATTTATTTAGTACAGTGAGTCCTTTCAGGACCTACAATTACACGGAGGATTGAAGAAATGGGAGACAATTTCCATCAGCATTTGCAAAACTCCACAAAAAAACTTTTCTATTTTTCCTTGGCACTCGACGAAAGCAATGATGTTCGTGATTCTGCACAACTTTTAATTTTTAATCGTGAGACGAATGACTATTTCAAAGTCACAGAAGAGCTTGCTGCACTGCAAAGCATCAAAGGAACAACTACAGGAGAGGATATCTATGAAAAGGTTTGCCAAACTGTGAATGGTTTGGAGCTGAACTGGGCTAAACTAGCCAGTGTGACAACTGATGGTGCTCCTAGCATGGTGGGGTCTAAGAAAGGAGTAATTGCTCGCATTAACCAAGAGATGGACAAACATAACCATTCTCATCCAATAGCCATACACTGCCTCATCCACCAACAAGCGCTGTGTAGTAAATCACTGAAGTGGGACTCTGTTAACTTCATTAGAGCTCATGCACTAAACCACAGACAATTTCAGGAATTTCTGTCTGAGCTAAATGTTGACTATGAAGATGTTATGTACCACACAGAAGTCCGTTGGCTGAGTCGAGGGAGAGTTTTGAAACGTTTCTATGACTTACTTCCACAGATGACAGCTTTTCAGTTTTCAAAAAACAAAGAAGTACCAGAGCTCAATGATGCAGAATGGAAATGGCACCTTGCCTTTCTGACAGATGTAACAGAGCTACTCAACAGTTTCAATGTGCAACTTCAAGGAAAGGGGAAGCTCATCTGTGATATGCAATCACATGTCAAAGCATTTGAAGTAAAATTAGGCCTCCTCATCAAACAAGTGAAGGAGGAAAACTTCTGCCATCTCCCCACAACTCAAAATCTGTTAGCGGAAAAACCATTGGTTGCATTCCCAAACAAAACATGTGTGGATTCACTGGAAAAATTGCAAAAGGAGTTCCAATTTAGATTTAAAGAGCTTCATCTCCATGAACAGGACATACAGCTTTTCCGTAACCCATTTTCTATTGACATTGAAAATGTGGATACAATTTACCAAATGGAACTGGCTGAACTGCAGAATTGTGACTCTGAAAGACGCATTCAAGTCAAGCAGCCTTCATAATTTCTATGCATTTCTCCCCTCTGAGACATATCCTCATCTCAGGAACCATGCACTCAAAATGGCAACCATCTTTGGCAGCGCTTATGTCTGTGAACAAACTTTTTCCAGAATGAAACATTTGAAATCTCCAACCAGATCTAGACTAACGGATGCACACTTGCATCACTTGTTACGACTAGCAGTGACAAATATGGAACCGGACATTGACCATCTCATTAGCCAAAAGCAGGCTCATAGTTCCCATTGAAATACTGGCAAGTTTGTTGATTTAACTTTACTTGTTCTTCATTTTAAATATTGTATTTGTTCCCGTTTTGTTTCTTCACTTCAAAATAAGATATATGCATGCAGTGTGCATAGGAATTTGTTCATAGTTTTTTTTAACTATAGTCCGGCCCTCCAACGGTCTGAGGGACAGTGAACTGGCCCCCTGTTTAAAAAGTTTGAGGACCCCTGCACTACACCATACATCACGCCACATACGCTACACTTGACACCACACTACACTTTCCATCACATGGAATTTATTATACACGCTATATGCAACACCACATAAACCACACAGTACACAATATACACTGTACAACACACTATTCATACCATACTTGACACTTCACACTACACTAGATATGACACAGACTACGTTATTGCACACTATACACCACACTTACAGACACTACACGATAAACCACAAACTACAGACACTACACTATACACAACACTACGCTGTATACCACACTGCACGACAAACTCCACACACAATTCTCACTTTACACCACGCTCCAGGACATTACAACCCAGACACAAAATGTAAACCTAAAACAATACCGTAAAGGACGTCCCCTAACCGCCTCAAATGAGCACCTGGTGCAGTGTGTAAACATCGCCACTGGGGAGACAAAGGCGGCCGGGCGTGGTGTTGGCCACCCGCCCCCTCGTGTGCCGTGATGGCATTTATAGGTGCTCGCTAACAGCAATTGCCCCAACAGTCTGTTAAGATAATACGGGAGATGTTTGTCTTGTATCTCGTTTGACCCCAGGCTGAGTGGACGCCACTCGATGTGATGCGTAAACCTCCGCCCTCCAGTGGCCACATTGGTTAATTTCACTCCACCTGCTCCATCATCAGAATTAAACTAAAACTAGAATATTGTTTTTATGTTGCCAGGTAAGGCCCGCTGAGCTACATAGCTCTTAATTCTAGATTTGAAGCTTTCGTGACTGCAAGGATTCATTTTCTTAGGTTTTTTTCGGTAAAGTCACGTAGGTAAAAAATTAATAAAAGTAAAATAAAAATAAAATGAAAATCACGTTTGGGAGGCAACACAAGCTTCGGTCTTCAGGTGGAACAGTCACAGCACGATAGCTGTATCAAGTGAAAGAAATTCCAAGAAACCCGTATTTTTATATATACTGGTTGAGGGTGGGAGGAGCCAAGGTAGGCCCTGAATATTATTTTTGTGAGGTTCGGTGCGGCTGAAGCACGCTGTTAGGAATGTGTAAACTAGATGCGGATGATGTAAAGGTGCATGTAAAAGGGTCTGAGCCTTTTTGTTATGTAGAGATGATGCAGCTGAAATCGCTGCCAGGAAATTAGTCTTTGTTGTGTAGAATGGTTGACTGAGCCTATTAATATGTAGAGGTGGTGCGGCTTAAATCGCTGCCAGGAAATTAGTCTTTGTTGTGTAGAATGGTTGACTGAGCCTATTGTTATGTAGAGGTGGTGCGGCTAAAATCGCTGCCAGGAATGCTCCAAATATGTGTAGTTAAATCTTTTTGCATGGTTTATAACATCTTTCCAATGATTACTAAGTTTGTACCCATCATCACGGTTGAAATTATGTCTGTGTTTGTATATTTGGATGGCCTCGTGTACAAACCTTTGATGGTAGCCAGGAGGCTTGCAGAGCACCTTAGTCTCGGAAAAGACGATTTCATGAGAGTTTCAGTTGTGGTGATTGCTACATTGGAGAAACGAAACGTCATATCTCTGATCGTGTCCGCGAGCACAAGTCAGATCTGAAACACAGCAAAACTGATTCTTCCGCCGTTGCCGATCATTGCTACAATGCTGTGGGTTCTCATGAAATCGGGCCCCCTCCCGCGCCTCAGCTACACGGCGAATGGCGTCCTGAATGTAGTCGGGGAGAGGCTTAGTAGGGCCTCCCACTCCCGTTCCCAATTGCATATCCATTGGCGGCCCGTTTTCGCGACCGTACATGAGAAAAAACTGAGAATATCCTGTGGATGCGTGAGGCGTCATCCGGTATGCCGAGAGTACCCCAGGGATGTGCAAATCCCAGTCAGCTTGCTTCTCATTAACTGTGTGACATAGCATGGTTGACAGCGTCCGATTTAGTCGTTCCACCATGCCATCCGTCTGCGGGTGGTAGGGAGATGTCCGGATATTTTTAGTCCCCAGAGCAGCGCACACCTCACCCAACAATTTAGAAGAAAAATTCCGGTCCTGATCCGTGAGCAGCCTCTCCGGCGCCCCTTTGTCCATGACATATCCAAATAGAAAGGCGTCCGTAATGGACGCCGCCGACTGGTCGGGCAGGGGCCAGGCCATCGGCCAGCGGGAGAGATACTCCACCCCAACTAGCAAGTATTTATTACCCCTAGCGGATGGCGGGAAGGGTCCCAAATTATCCAACGCCACCAACTCGTTAACTCGAGACACCTGTATAGACTGTACCGGCGGCACATATGGGTGTTTAGGCGGCTTCCACCGGGCACACTCGGGACACGCGCGAACGTGCCCGACGACATCCGTCGTCATGCCGTGCCAGAAGTGGTCTCGCTGCAACGTCAACAAGGTTTTCTGCACCCCCAGGTGTAATAGCGTGTCGCAATGCAGAGTCCTAATCAATTCGTACTGTAACGACGATGGTACAACAAGACGCCAGCGATCATGTAACCCCTCCCTCCACATCAGCAGTCCGTCGTGGAGAGCGGCCCCCGGCGTCCCTCCGGAAACAAGTCCCCCCCCTCCCTTTGCAGCCCGACTCCGCAGAGTCCCCAACGAGTCGTCAAGCATTTGTTCACGAATCCACACTGCTCGCGGAAGGTTCAGAACCCCATCGGCCGGTCCCAGGCACACTGGAGCCTCAGGCACCTCGACCGTTAACGCAATAGGCCGAGGGGGCTGCTGAGTCGGCGTACACCTATGCGTACCTGAAGCACAAGGGGATCCTTGCGGTAACCTGGAGAGCGCGTCTGCATTCGCGTGACGCGACCCCTTCCGATGCTGAATTTGGAAGGAAAACTCCTGCAGAGTGTCCAACCATCCTGCCAGTTGGCCAGATAGTTGGTCTACCCTCAGAGCATATTGTAAAGCCGCACGATCCGTGCACACAATAAACGAACGGCCGTAGAGATACGGCCGAAATTGGCGGAGAAAATAGACAATGGCCAAAAGTTCGTGGCGAGTAACGCAGTAGCGGGTTTCTGCGGGGGACAAGACGCGGCTACCGTACGCTACCACGCGTTCCACACCGCCTTTGGACTGCGACAGAACGGCCCCAATGCCCGTGTCACTCGCGTCCGTGTCCAGAATGAAAGGGTGATCGAAATCGGGATAGTCCAATGTTGGCGCCGTCGCCAAACGATCGCGCAGGCCCTTAAACGCTGCTTCCTCTGGCGGTCCCCAACTGAATTTCCGTCCTTTACCCGTAAGGAGGTGCAGAGGCCTAGCGATCGTTGCAAAATTGGGAACGAACCTACGGTAATGAGGCAAACCCCAAGAAGCGACGCACATCCCCCACCGTGGCCGGGGTTGGCCAGTTGCGGACGCACGCCTTCTTCTCCAGGTCCGTGGCAACCCCGTCGGCACTGACTATGTGTCCCAAATAGCGCACGGATCGTTGCAATAGGTGACATTTCTTAGGTTTAAATTTTAGATTGGCGGAGCGCATCCTGGCGAACACTGCCTCCAGTCTCTGTAGATGTTCGTCAAATGTGCGGCTAAAGATGATGATGTCGTCTAAATATATCAGACATGTCTCCCACTGCAACCCCGTTAATACCAGCTCCATCAACCTCTGAAATGTGGCGGGGGCAGCATTCAACCCCATCGGAAGACAATTAAATTGAAATAGGCCCTGCGGCGTACGGAAAGCAGTCTTTTCCCTCGAGGGCTCATTGAGGGGAAGCTGCCAGAATCTCAAAGAGAGATCCAGCGTTGAAAAGAACTTCGCCCCGACAAGGCATCGAGGGAATCATCCATACAAAGCAGGGGGTACGCATCCGCCACGGACACTTTGTTCAATTTGCGAAAATCGACGCAAAATCGCAATTTGCCGTCTTTCTTTTTGACCAAGACTACAGGCGCGCCCCATGGGCTGTTAGACGGAGATATTATGTCCGCCGCCAGCATGTCATCCACTGCTCCACGAACATGGTCTCGCTCCGCCGGGCTCATCCGATGCGAGTTCAACCGAATCGGAGCAGCGTCCCCCGTGTCAATATGATGGGAAAGCAGGGAGGTGCGTCCCAAGTCAAAATCATCCGAGCTAAACACATCGGAATAACTTAACAATAGCGCGCGAAGCGCGTACCGCTGTTCCCCGGTCAGGGAATTCTCCCCGCACAATTCGGCAACCCAGCGATCATCTTGGCCCGTAGGGCCCGAAACTCCACCAACCACGTCCCGGCGGCCCAGATAGTCATGGGCCGTGAACGCTGTTGTGGCATGGGCCACGACCGTTCCGGCCGGCACGCAAACATTCTCCGTACTCCCATTCAGCACCTGCAAAAACGGCTGCTGGTCCGGCCGGATAATAGTTTGCACCCCGACCAGCGCCGACCCGCCCGTTATGGTTGCGGACGGTGATAACAAAACCCCAGGCGCTCCTTCCCGACCAGGCACCGGTTTGCGATATCGCAAGGGGATAAGCATCTGTGAACCAGGTGGAATGTCAACAGATACCTCGGACAGTGCCTGCACCTGGCAGACCGGAGCGGGTCGCCCCCAGGGCGACGGCAAAAATGAAATTTTCCGACCCCCCGGTAGTTCAATGCAATTTTGATTAACTCTTATTAGAATGGGCATTTTGGCCAAAAATCAGTTCCCAACAAACACGGAACCGCAAGGGACCTCGAAATCAACACAGTTCCTGAGGCCGACACCCCCCCGATGGATATTTTGGCGTCCACCTGGCCCACAATGCCCATACTTTCCCCGTTCGCTGCTACACAGGAATCGTAAACCGGGCGCACTGCGTCTGGCGGGATGCCCAACAGATGGAAAATGACATCCGAGATAATCGTCGTGGACGCACCGGAGTCTACCAAAATGCGCACGTCGACCCCTTGTATAGAACCCGGCACAGTGGACGAATCAGTAGCAGCCGCAACAACCCTCCGTGCCAATTTGCGCCACTGCGTTACCGAGCGACGTAGGCCAGTCGGCGGCCTCCCGTTGTTAACGACACCCTGATCGCGCGGCAATGGTGATGAATGAGGTGCCAAGCCTTGCCGGGTGTCTGGTGCGCACCGACTTGCCTGTCCTGGAGGGTCCTTCCGTGGCACGTCTGTGGTCGAAGCCTCCTGCTGGGGCGGCCCCAGGATACGGGCCCAACAATCCCTGGCGAAGTGGCCTTTGCGACCGCAGCGAAAACACTCGACGTCGTTGCGACGCACAGCACTCCCTCCATCCCGACGCTCCCGCGTGGGCGGTGCAGACCGCGGCCCCGGCCCTCCCCGGGCAGGCCACTGCGCAGAGGCGGCCGTCAATTCCTGCGGGCCCCCCCCATCAGAAACGTAGACCGCCTTCTTGGGATCCCAACCCACGGTACCCCCTTCCATGATGGGCCCCCCCATCCACGCTGTCACCTGCTTCCAACGGCGCAGATTAAACTGGGCATCCAAACACTTCGCAGCAGCCCGTGACGTCAACTTCTCATGGCTGCACACCGGCATAGGGATCCCCAAATCTCTCAACAGCTCCAGCATTTTGCCCAAAATAAGGGGTTCCAATAGGTCAGGCTCCGTCTCAGGGTATACGGCCATGGCCAATTCCAGAACAGCACCCCTGTATGCCACCGGCGACTCTTCGGGTGCCCGCTGGCGCTGAACAAATCGTCGGTGAGCGTCATCCGGAGGCTCTTACGCATCCGCCATTTAATCAAAAACCCCTCTCAGTGTCTTCTTCTTCTCGGCCTTGATGGAACGGAAAAATCGGACCGACTCATCGTCGAGAAGAGTCGGCAGTACTTCCAGGGCCTCTGTGTCAGTCCATCTGGCGGAGCGTACCGCCGCCAAAAATCGGCAGGCGAACGCACTCCAGTCGCCGCCAATTGAGAATGCTTTAACTGTCGTCAAGTGACGGCTGCGGGTCCTCGCTCCGCTGTCCTCCGCAGACGGCGCGTCGCGTGGCATGTTCAAGATGGCGTCGCACCGCAACGTGTCAAAGATGGCGGCTTCCCGCCGCGGTTCTTCTCCCGCCACGCCCAAGATGGCGTCCTCGTGCCGCGTGGTGGAGGGCGCTGGCGGCGCAGGCAAGGCCCTGGTCTGTTGTTCACCCCCGGGCCTCCCCGAACTCGTCGCCGGCGTGACGAGGTCGCACAGTTGCGCCAAGACGGTCTTTAAAGTCTCCAGCTGGGCCGCCATCTGTCGCCATCGCTGGTCAGCGTCCCCCAGCGCGGGCGGATCCACTGAAGCGGCGACCTCCTGCACCCCCGGCCGTCACTCGTTCCCGCGTCGATTTCTCCCTCCATCGTTGGCAGCGCCACTGGCTGAGGAAGGTCGTCGTCATCGGAAGATGTAGCAGACGATGGTGCGGGGATATTCTTTCTCCTGAGCTGTTTTGACATGCCGTTTCACTCCTGACACCAGTGTAATAAAAGACTCTTGCACTGGGTCTGTCTCCGTTGTCCTTTATTGGTTCGTACAACTTGCCTGCACGGCGTCTCGCTCAGAGTCTCCTCCGTCTCCCGCTCGGCAGCCCCACTGCTGCCGTCGCTCCTGCAGCCCCGTTGCTGGCTCACTATGCAGCCCCGCTACTGGCTCGTTACGCAGCCTCTCTGCTTCCCGACCTGCAGCCCCACGGCTGCTCACTATGCAGCCCCGCTGCTGGCTCTCTGTCGCCTCCGTGCCCGGACACCGATGGCCGACTGTGCCGAGTCTCAACCCTGTGGCGATCACGCCACTTTCCTTCTCCTGCCCCGCGTGGCCTCCTTCTGTTTCTACTCTCACACTCTCCCCGAGCCCTTCCGGTTCCTGTCCTTAAAAGCTCTCTCTCTCCCCACGTGACCCTAACTCCTCCCACCTGTTACGTCACATCCGCGAGCCCGTTTACGCTCGCATTACACATGCACCTTTACATCATCCGCACCTAGTTTACACATTCCTAGCAGCGTGCTTCAGCCGCACCGAACCTCACAAAAATAATATTCAGGGCCTACCTTGGCTCCTCCCACCCTCAACCAGTATATATAAAAATGCGGGTTTCTTGGAATTTCTCTCACTTGATACAGCTATCGTGCTGTGACTGTTCCACCTGAAGACGGAAGCTTGTGTTGCCTCCGAAACGTCGTGATTTTTATTTTATTTTACTTTTATTAATTTTAATTTTTTACCTACGTGACTTTACCGAAAAAACCTAAGAATATATATAGCTCTTTTTCAGAAGAGACCTGGCCATAGTTGATAGCTCAACGAAATAGCTTATTACGTGAACATTTATAGCAATCAAATACTCTAAACGCATGTTTCTAAATGTGAAGGGGACAACCGGAGAACCCGGAGAAAAAAACGACGCGACCGTGGGGAGGGAGACGTGCAAACATCAAATATACAGAAGGCATTAGGGTCGGGATCAAATTCACGACCTCCTGCATACCAGGCGAGGTAGTTGACATCTCGCCACCGGGGCACCCAAAATAGGTGTGGATAAGGGTCCATGGGGGGGGTCTAAAATATTGTAACCGGTTCTGGGCATCCCCTAGGCCGACTCAGCCTCAAATGAGTACCTGGTGCCGTCTGTAAACACCAGCATTTGGCAGACAAAGACGGCCGGACGAGGTGCTGGCAACCCACCCCCTCGTGTACTGTGCCGGTATTTATAGGCGCTCGCTAACATGATTTGCCCCAACAGTCTGATAAGGCTATACGAGGGGGTCTCTGTCATGGTTAGTGTGGATGTATGAGGCTTGTTAAACGGTTACCGGTAAACCGAGAAGCTTTTAATTGGTGTACACCAGAGGAATTTATATCTGGTGCAGATACAATGGCAGGCTGATTGATGCCCGGGTGGGATGAATGGATGGCTCCCTATTCATATGGTGACTGCTGCTCGCTCTGACGAGTCGGAGTCTCTGCTGCTGAACCTGGACCATGCATCTAAGAAGTGGGGCCTTTCTCATCAGGCCAATCAAAACAAAACACCTGTATTTTGTGTCATCAAACACTCCACCTCCTCAGCTCCATCTTGAGTGATGGGACGGTTTTCCTACCTGACAACACCAGTGGCAATGATCTAAAGCGGTCATGGGCCTCCCCTACGTCGACTCAGCCTCAAATAAGTACCTGGTATGGTGTGTAAAAACACCACTGGGAAGACAAAGGTGGTCGGGCATGGTGCTGGCCACACACCTCCTCGTGTACCGTGCTGGTGTTTATAGGGGATACTCACTAACAGCACTTGCCCCAACAGCCTGTTCAGACTATACGGGGGATCTTTGTCTTTTTGTCTCTGTTTTGTAGAGAACGGTGGCACAGTGGTTAGCGCACTCCGCTAACACCCCGGGGCAACCAGAGTTATATTCCTCGTTCACACAGCCAACATCGGCGACGAGTATTTAAACCGGTCCTCGGTCTCCCCTAGGTCGACTCAGCATTAAATCAGTACCTGATGCGGCGTGTCATAAAACATTAGTACAGGTGATACAAAGGCGGCCGGGCGTGGTTTGACCTTCCCCCCCCTCTCCTACTCGTGCGCTGTGTCGGCCTTCATAGGCGCTCGCTAACAGCACTTGCCCCAAACAGCTTCTGTAAGTTTTAGATTTGAAGCTTTCGTGACTGCAAGGATTCATATTCTTGGGTTTTTTCGGTAAAGTCACGTAGGTAAAAAATAAAAATTAATAAAAGTAAAATAAAAATAAAATAAAAATCACGACGTTTCGGAGGCAACACAAGCTTCCGTCTTCAGGTGGAACTGTCACAGCACGATTGCTGTACCAAGTACCAAATACAGCAAGCGTGCTGTGACGGTTCCACCTGAAGACGGAAGCTTGTGTTGCCTCCGAAACGTCGTGATTTTTATTTTATTTTTATTTTACTTTTAATAATTTTAATTTTAGCTTCTGTAAGGCTACACGGGGGGGGGAGGGGTGGGGTATAAATTTGTATTTATCTTTGTGGACTCACCTCTCTCCACCAATGAGCTCACTCACTCCCACCCACCACACATCCATCCCCAGGCGCTGCCTTTAAAAGTGCGTGTCGCCGGGTGTCCTGCGTCTTTGCGTCCCCGTGTCCTGCAGTGGCCACCGCAGTGTCCCTCAACCCCCCACTCACCCTCCCACGGCCAGCCTCCACCCCTCCGTGTTGTCCATCTCATCTCCATCCATGCTGCGCTCGTCCACCGTCAGTGGATAATCCGGAGGCAGCCGCGGCTCTGACAGCGGCCGCGGCTCTGCGGGCATGGGGTCGCCACTGACCGTCAGCACCGGCAACAGCACCATCATCATCGACAACAGCAGCAACACCATCATCATCATCATCGACAACAGCATCACCATGATCATCATCATCCACAACAGCAGCAACACCATGATCATCATCATCGACAACAGCAGCAACACCATGATCATCATCATCGACAACAGCAGCACCATGATCATCATCATCGACAACAGCAGCAGCAGCAGCACCAACAACAACATCACCGACGGGGTCCGTGTCCTGAATAATCCGAGTGCGACGATGGGACTCAGTGCGCCCCCCAATCCTGCACCGCCCCCCCCCGGGCCTTTTCAACCACAAAGCAGCAGCAGCAACTAGACACACTACACACTCACACACTACACACACTAAACACTCACACCCACACACTACACACACTAAACACTCACACCCACACACTACACACACTACACACTCACACCCACACACGAGACACACCCACACAATACACACCCACACACTACACACCCACACACGAGACACACTCAACACTCACACCCACACACGACACACCCACACACGACACACCCACACACGACACACTCACACCGACACACTACACACTCACACACCCAGACACTCGCATACCCACACACACCCACACACCCACACACGAGACTCACCCACACACTCACACCCACACACTACACACCCACACCCTACACACTCACACTACACACACTCACGCCCACACCCTACACACAGTACACACCCACACACTCACACCCACACACTACACAACCACACCCACACACTACACACTCACACCCACACACGAGGCACCCACACCCACACACTAAACACTCACACCCACACACTACACACCCACACACTACACACCCACACACTACACACCCACACACTACACACTCACACCCACACACTCAACACAGTAAACACCTACACCCACACACTACACACCCACACACTCAAACCCACACACTACACACTCACACCCACACACTCAACACAGTAAACACCTACACCCACACACTACACAACCACACACTCACACCCACACACTACACACTCACACCCACACACTAAACACCCACACACTACACACTCACACCCACACACTACACACACTACACACCCACACACTAAACACCCACACACTACACACCCACACACTAGATACACTACACACCCACACAGTAAACACAAACATCCTTCACCCAAAACTGACCTCTCTCGCACCACGCCCTGCCCCCAACTCACGACACCACCACCACCACGATGCCATCACCACCCGCCCCTGATCCTTGCCCCAGATTCCCATCACCCACCACCACCACCTCCAGCCCTGTTCATCTTCCATCCCCCACTGCGTCTCCTCCCCGTGTATCCTCCTTTGTCCCCGTCTCCCCATACACCCATCTCTCACTCCGCCGTGTCCACATCTTCTGCACTCGTCTCTCGCACCCCCGTCTCCCCCACCTGTGTCTCCTACGGCGCGTTTCCATCTTCCACGTGTCTGTGTTTGTCCTCCCCGCCACCCCACCGGTGGTCACATCTCCTCCATGTCCCTCTCCCACATCTCCTCCACGTGTCTCCTCCATCTCCTCCACGTGTCTCCCCCCCAGCTCCTCCACGTGTCTCCCCCCAGCTCCTCCACGTGTCTCCCCCCCAGCTCCTCCACGTCCCTCTCCCACATCTCCTCCACGTGTCTCCTCCCAGCTCCTCCACGTGTCTCCCCCCCCATCTCCTCCACGTGTCTCCCCCCCATCTCCTCCACGTGTCTCCCCCCCAGCTCCTCCACGTGTCTCCCCCCCAGCTCCTCCACGTGTCTCCCCCCCATCTCCTCCACGTGTCTCCCCCCCAGCTCCTCCACGTGTCTCCCCCCCAGCTCCTCCACGTGTCTCCCCCCCATCTCCTCCACGTGTCTCCCCCCCAGCTCCTCCACGTGTCTCCCCCCCAGCTCCTCCACGTGTCTCCCCCCCCATCTCCTCCACGTGTCTCCCCCCATCTCCTCCACGTGTCTCCCCCCCAGCTCTTCCATGTGTCTCCCACCCCCCATCTCCTCCTCCACGTGTCTCTTCAAAAGTCTCTCCCCCATTGTGTCTCCATCTCCCCAACGTGTCCCCCCACCCCCCTCTGTGTCCCCCCACCCCCCTCTGTGTCCCCCCACCCCCCTCTGTGTCCCCCCACCCCCCTCTGTGTCCCCCCACCCCCCTCTGTGTCCCCCCATCTCCTCCATCATCCCCTGCACGTGCCCCCCCCCCCTCAACACCCCCGCCCTCCTCATCGCGTCCCTCCCACCTCGCCATCTCCCCGCACCCACAACCCTCTTGTGTCCCCCATCTCCTCCACGCGCCTCTCCCAAACTTGCGCATCTCCCTCTCCCCCTCCGGTCGCCGTGTTCGGTGCGAGTCACCGGCGCGGCGGCACGAAACCATGAACGTCTCCGCGGGCGGCGCGTCGCCCTTCCTCCCCCTCGTGCCACCGGACGAGACCCCCGTGCCGCCGTGGTGCCGGGCCGCCCTGTGCGTCGCCTGCGTCCTCTCCTTGCTGGGCTCCGCGCTCCTGCTGGGCACGTACGTCGCGTGGCCCTCTCTGCGCACCCCGGCGCGCCGCCTCCTGGCGTCGCTCGCCGCGGCGGATGCGCTCACGTCCGTCGCCTACCTGTACGGCGCGTTGCGGCAGTTCCACGGCGACTCGTGGGACTGCGCCCTGCAGGGAGCGATGTCCTCCGTCGCCAACTCGGCGTCGTTCTTCCTCACCGTGGCCATCGCCCTCCACCTGCACGTGACCATCGTGCGCGGTGACCTTCGCATGGCCGAGCGCATGCACGTGTGGCTGCACGTGGTCAGGTGAGTTTGGACGGGGGTGGGTGCTGGAGACGTGGGGAGGTAGATGGAGAGGAGACGGAGAGGCCAAGGGGGAGAAGGACCGCTGTTTATTTGCTTTAAATATAATTTGATTTGGCCAGTGGGTGAGGCCCCCACTGAGCAACGTAGCTATTCTTTTACGAAGCGACCTGTGGCGATCACTAATGACAGCCCAAACAAGTCGCGTATCATCATCATCGTCGTGTGGACATTTGCAGCAGCCAAATATTCTCCAAACGCGTGACGTTGATCCTAAATGTAGAGTGGTGGGGGGGATGACCGGAGGACCCGGAGAAAAATCCACGCGACCACGAGGAAGGAGAGCGAGAGAGAGAACGACACGCAGACTCCCAATATACGGCAGCAGGCGTCGTCAGGTCCGAGATCGAACCCACGTCCTCCTGCATACCAGGCGAGGGGGGTAACATCTCGCCACGGCGCGCCTTGGCAGAACCCACTGAGAGTCTTGAGACTTGCTGAGGCTTTCCTGGGTTCGACGAGCGGAATGGCGACGTGAAGAAGAATGTTCGTCGTCGTCAGCAGGCATGACGTGCTGCCATGTTTGCAAATCGCTGTGGTTGTGATGGCCGGGCGTGGAAGCAAGCGGGGTAGCTGACTGCGCTCCGAATCACGGCCACCAACACCGGGCACCCCCTTCCCCTAGGTCGACTCAGTCTCAAATTAGTACCTACTGCGGTGTGTAGGACACATCGACACTGGGGAGACAAAGGCGGCCGGACGTGGTGCTGGTCACCCACCCCTCCTTGTGTGCCGTACCGGCCATTCTGTGAAGGCTACACGGGGGATGGTGGTGGGGGGAAGAATCTATTGTCTTTGCTGATTGTGGCTGTTGTATGTTCGCTGTTGTGGTCACCAATTGTTGTGGTTCTGGTTGCGCTTGGTGAGTCGTATGGTTTGTTGTGATCGCCGAGCCGGGCCACGCTTACCTGTGGCCCCCTACCCAGGCCACGCTTACCCGTGGCCCAGCACGGGTAGGGGGAAGTCAGTGGAAACAAAGAAGGCGGCACGGCTCGGGATGAGCGGGAGGGAGGGAGGGGGAGGGGCGGAGAAACAACGAACGGGCCACGATGGTTGATGGTGATGATGAGAGAGTAGTGTTGATGATGATGGGAGGATGATGATGATGACGATGATGAGAGGGTGATAGTGATGATGATGATGGGAGGGTCGTGGTAATGGTGAGCGTGATGGCGACAATGAGAGGGTAATGATGATGATGGGAGGATGGTGGTGATGATGATGAGAGGGTAGTTCTGATGGTGAGAGGGTGGTGGTGATGGTTGATTGTGTGGTGGTGGTAGTTCTGGTTGTTAATGATGATCAGGTTGGTGGTGGTGGTGATGACGGTGATGATGAGAGGGTGCTGGTGATTGTTGATTTTGTGGTGATAGTTCTGATTCTTGATGATGATGGTGGTTGTCAGCTGGCTCGTTCCCCTGGTGTCCACCTCGCTGGCCATGTCGCTTGGCCACCTGGGCTACGACGGCTCGGCCGTGTCCGTGGGCTGGTGCTGGGTGCGCATCGACACCTCGGGGGCCCTCCTCTGGATGCTTCTCACGGGGAAGCTCTGGGAGCTCCTCGCCTACACGTTGCTGCCTGTGCTCTACCTGCACACCGCGTGCCACATCCGCAGAGTGGTATGCGCACGGCTCACCTGCACGCCCGCTCACCTGTACGCCCGCTCACCTGTACGCCCGCTCACCTGTACGCACGCTCACCTGTACGCACGCTCACCTGTACGCCCGCTCACCTGTACGCCCGCTCACCTGTACGCACGCTCACCTGTACGCACGCTCACCTGTACGCACGCTCACCTGTACGCACGCTCACTTGTACGCCCGTTCACCTGTACGCACGGCTCACGCGTACGCCCGCTCACCTGTACGCCCGCTCACCTGCACGCACGCTCACCTGTACGCACGCTCACCTGTACGCCCGCTCACCTGTACGCACGCTCACCTGTACGCCCGTTCACCTGTACGCACACTCACCTGTACGCACGCTCACATGCACGCCCGGTTACCTGTATGCACGCTCACCTGTACGCCCGCTCACCTGCACGCCCGCTCACCTGCACGCCCGCTCACCTGTATGCACGCTCACCTGCACGCACACCTGTACGCACGCTCACCTGCACGCCGCTCACCTGTACGCACACTCACCTGCACGCCCGCTCACCTGCACGCCGCTCACCTGTACGCACACTCACCTGTACGCACGCTCACCTGCACGCCGCTCACCTGTACGCCCGCTCACCTGCACGCCCGCTCACCTGCACGCCGCTCACCTGTACGCACGCTCACCTGCACGCCCGCTCACCTGCACGCCCGCTCACCTGTACGCCCGCTCACCTGCACGCCCGCTCACCTGCACGCCGCTCACCTGCACGCCCGCTCACCTGCACGCCGCTCACCTGCACGCCGCTCACCTGTACGCCCGCTCACCTGCACGTCCGCTCACCTGCACGCACACTCACCTGTATGCCCGCTCACCTGCACGCCCGCTCACCTGCACGCCCGCTCACCTGCACGCCCGCTCACCTGCACGCCCGCTCACCTGCACGCCCGCTCACCTGTACGCACGCTCACCTGTACGACCGCTCACCTGTACGCACGCTCATCTGTAGAGCTCACCTGCACACACATTCACCTGTACAGCTCACCTGTACGTACACTCACCTTTACGGATCACCTTTACACACACACTCTCACCTGCGTCTACACCTGCCAATGCTGCTGATGGACGATTGGATGTCGTGAGAGGCTGGCGACGACATTTGAGGTGACGTCACTTTTCCGTGCCCCCCCCCCCTCCGCCCATCTGCAGCGCAAAGACCTCTCTGAGTACCGCTCACTACTGCATTCGGGGGGGCCCCACGCACGCGGCGCTGCGGGGGGCTCGGGGGCCCGCGGGGGTGTCCCCGCCGGGGGTGGCGGTCCCGGCGGGGACGGGAAGCTGGTGCTCATCCCCTTGGTGTTCGTGGCGCTGCGCGTGTGGAGCACGGTGCGCTTCTTCCTGGCGCTCACGGACTCACCCGCTCTGCACCACCCTGCACTCGTGCTGCTCCACGTGAGGCGCCCTGCACCCTGCACTCAGCACCCTGCACTCAGCACCCTGCACTCAGCACCCTGCACTCAGCACCCTGCACTCAGCACCCTGCACTCAGCACCCTGCACTCAACGCACTGCAATGAGCGTCGAGTGTAGGGTGCAAAGTGATCCACTGGTCACTCTGCACTCAGCGCCCTTCACTCAGCGCCCTTCACTCAGCCCCCTTCACTCAGCCCCCTGCCCTCGTGTGTGGTGGTGCAGGGCGTGGGGAACTCGCTGCAGGGCACCGCTAACTGTGCGCTCTTTGTGTTCTGCACGCCGCCTGTGAGAGCGCGACTCTTCAACGCGCTTTGCTGCCGCAGCCGACGCCCCCACAGGTATGTACCAGGCTCCCCGGTGTGGCCTGGCTCCCTGGTGTGGTCTGGCTCCCTGGTGTGGCCTGGCTCCCTGGTGTGGCCTGGCTCCCTGGTGAGGATTGCCTCCCTGGTGTGGACTGACTCCCTGGTGTGGACTGGCTCCCTGGTGTGGACTGGCTCCATGGTGTGGCCTGCCTCCCTGGTGTGGCCTGGCTCCCTGGTGTGGCCTGGCTCCCTGGTGTGGCCTGGCTCCCTGGTGTGGTCTGGCTCCCTGGTGTGGCCAGGCTCCCTGGTGTGGCCTGGCTCCCTGGTGAGGATTGCCTCCCTGGTGTGGCCTGGCTCCCTGGTGTGGCCTGGCTCCCTGGTGTGGCCTGGCTCCCTGGTGTGGCCTGGCTCCCTGGTGTGGCCTGGCTCCCTAGTGAGGATTGCCTCCCTGGTGTGGACTGACTCCCTGGTGTGGACTGGCTCCCTGGTGTGGACTGGCTCCATGGTGTGGCCTGGCTCCCTGGTGTGGCCTGCCTCCCTGGTGTGGCCTGCCTCCCTGGTGTGGCCTGCCTCCCTGGTGTGGCCTGCCTCCCTGGTGTGGCCTGGCTCCCTGGTGTGGTCTGGCTCCCTGGTGTGGCCTGGCTCCCTGGTGTGGTCTGGCTCCCTGGTGTGGCCTGGCTCCCTGGTGTGGCCTGGCTCCCTGGTGTGGCCTGGCTTCCTGGTGTGGCCTGGCTCCTTGGTGTGGTCTGGCTCCCTGGTGTGGCCTGGCTCCCTGGTGTGGTCTGACTCCCTGGTGTGGTCTGACTCCCTGTTGGGGCCATGCCCTCCCTGGTGTGTTCCACCCACCTTGGTGTGGCCTTTCCCTCCCTGGTGTGGCCTCCCGTCCCTGGTGTGTCCTTACCCCTTCCCTGGTGTGGCCTAAAAAACCCACCCTGGTGTGGTTCCGTGTGTGAGGCGGTTGATGTTGGGCTGTGAAGAGATGAGTGGACAACTCCTGACCCCCCCCCCTCCCCCTGTGGGTCCCTGCTCCCCCTGCATCCTCTCGTCCACCCAGGGGCCGCCATTTGGTGCAGGAGATCAGCGGCTGAGAAAGCGAACCCAGAGGGATCCAGAAACTCAACGATCTGGTTGGGGCTGTAAGACTGGCCCCTGCCAATGTTATCGATCACCGTACACCCAGGAATGCCTCGCCGAGTCTCAAGACACACGCACAAAGATAGACGCACCAAAGAAGACAACGTTATCCCCCTCCCCTCCTCGGTGTGAGGCTCAGTCGACCCCCTATAGGGGAGGCGCAGGACCTGGTTCAGATAATCGTCACTGGTGTTGGTGACCGTGAGTGGGAATCGAACTCAGGTCGCCGGATTCAGAGTGCACTACTGTCACGCATAGATACACACACACACACTCACGAAGACAAAGATTCTCTGTATCGTCTGGAACAGGCTGTTGGGGAAAGTGCTGTTAGCAAGCACCGATGAAACCTGGGACGGCACATGAGGTGGTGGGTGACCAGTACAAACACCCGGCCGCCTTTGTCTCCCTAGTGGTGATGTTTGCACACCACACTAACTGCTACACTACCGCTCCCGTACGCACACGCAAAGACACAGGACTGAAGTGACGTCATTCGAGTGTCTGCAATTTGACGATAGTCCTTTGTCCGCAGAAGCCTCACCGAGTCTCAAGACTCTCTGCCAGGAGGGTCTCGCTACGTTGAGATCTTTGGCCAGTTCCGTTCTGGGCTTGTGTGGAAGGACACAGGAGAACCCGGAGAAAACCCCAGCACACATACAAAGCAGATAACACTCACAGATGTGCACCGGTAGATTCAAGTGTCCACATGCTGTGCTTGTACTACCATCTACGCAGCCAACTCGTAGCCCTGAGTCTTTACCAAATGTTGAGACACTGGTCATGGAGATCTATGAACCTGAAGTTCGTCTTTTATATGCTTGTGTTGTTTTTTAGTTTTATACATATCGATCTTTTACACCGATTGTGCTGGTTCCGATATTAAATCGTGTACGTTCACACTCACGAATCTTTGTCGGCTCGAGTGAGAAACCAAACTTGAGTTTGACGGGCGGGTGGGTGGGTGGGCGGACAGGTGGGAGGGGGGTTGGGGGGGATGTGAGATGTGAGTCGTAGGGGGACCAGGCCAAGGTCCTGGGTGCGTGCGACCACGCCACGAGGCAGTGACGTTACAGGAGGTCGACGCCATTGCCGCCATTGTTCCGTCGTCGTGTCGCAAGAACGAGGTTTTTGCCGGTGGCAGCGAGCGACGGTCCACGATTGCGTCGCGGTGTGCCGATAAAGATTTGACGGGGGGTGCCAACCGAGGTTCAAATGATTGACCCAAGTCATTTGATAGGCCCGATGGGGCGGATGTGTTCCCGCGACGCGGTGACGTGCTTGCCAAACTGATCGTCCGCAACTTTTCCAAACGTTGGGCACCGTGTGAGCAAACGATACTCGTCGCCTTCAACTAATTTTTACGAAATCGGACGAAATGGGGGCAGTGAACGTGGGACACCACCGAGAGACGAGAGACGATTCGTTTTTTTAAATATTTTTTTTACCCCCCCCCCCCGACCTAAAATCGTTGCCAGGATGGTGACAGCCCTGCAGGAGGGGAGTCGATGCGTTCTGACCTCGCTCGGGAGATTTGTGGAAGTACTAGAAGCCAGACCGTGGAACGGCGAGCGCCGCTAATCGCACTATCCCACCAGACCCGATAAACTAGCTCAGATATTCTTTATTGCAGAGGCCTGCGGCCCCTGGTGGCCTTTAGTGCGGCCCCTGGCGTGTGGTACCCCGACAATAAACAAGCGTGAAAACACCCCATCAACATCGTGCTGTCAAACCCCAATGGTTTCAAACGTGTGGCAGACCTCACACTGATGATCTTAGCCCACCAGAGCCTAGCCCAGCCACGCTAGCCAAGCAGAGTCTAGCCCAGCAGAGCCTAGCCCAGCGGAGCCTAGCCCAGCCATGCTAGCCCAGCGTAGCCTAGCCCAGCCATGCTAGCCCACCAGAGCCTAGCCCAGCCACGCTAGCCCAGCGGAGCCTAGCCCAGCCACGCTAGCTCAGCGGAGCCTAGCCCAGCCACGCTAGCCCAGCGTAGCCTAGCCCAGCCACGCTAGCCCACCAGAGCCTAGCCCAGCCACGCTAGCCCAGCGGAGCCTAGCCCCAGCCACGCTAGCCCAGCCACGCTAGCCCAGCGGAGCCTAGCCCAGCCACGCTAGCCCACCAGAGCCTAGCCCAGCCACGCTAGCCCAGCGGAGCCTAGCCCGAGCCACGCTAGCCCAGGCACGCTAGCCCAGCGGAGCCTAGCCCAGCCACGCTAGCCCACCAGAGCCTAGCCCAGCCACGCTAGCCCAGCGGAGCCTAGCCCGAGCCACGCTAGCCCAGGCACGCTAGCCCAGCGGAGCCTAGCCCAGCCACGCTAGCCCAGCAGAGCCTAGCCCAGCCACGCTAGCCCACCAGAACCTAGCCCAGCCACGCTAGCCCACCGGAGCCTAGCCCAGCCACGCTAGCCCAGCAGAGCCTAGCCCAGCCATGCTAGCCCACCGGAGCCTAGCCCAGCCACGCTAGCCCAGCGGAGCCTAGCCCAGCCACGCTAGCCCACCAGAGCCTAGCCCAGCCACGCTAGCCCACCAGAACCTAGCCCAGCCACGCTAGCCCACCGGAGCCTAGCCCAGCCACGCTAGCCCAGCAGAGCCTAGCCCAGCCATGCTAGCCCACCGGAGCCTAGCCCAGCCACGCTAGCCCAGCGGAGCCTAGCCCGAGCCACGCTAGCCCACCGGAGCCTAGCCCAGCCACGCTAGCCCACCGGAGCCTAGCCCAGCCACGCTAGCCCACCAGAACCTAGCCCAGCCACGCTAGCCCACCGGAGCCTAGCTCAGCCACGCTAGCCCACCAGAACCTAGCCCAGCCACGCTAGCCCAGCCACGATAGCCCACCGGAGCCTAGCCCAGCCACGCTAGCCCACCAGAGCCTAGCCCAGCCACGCTAGCCCACCGGAGCCTAGCCCAGCCACGCTAGCCCAGCAGAACCTAGCCCAGCCACGCTAGCCCACCAGAACCTAGCCCAGCCACGCTAGCCCACCGGAGCCTAGCCCAGCCGCGCTAGCCCAGCCACGATAGCCCACCAGAACCTAGCCCAGCCACGCTAGCCCAGCAGAACCTAGCCCAGCCACGCTAGCCCACCAGAACCTAGCCCAGCCACGCTAGCCCACCGGAGTCTAGCCCGGCCACGCTAGCCCACCAGAGCCTAGCCCAGCCACGCTAGCCCACCAGAACCTAGCCCAGCCACGCTAGCCCAGCGGAGCCTAGCCCGAGCCACGCTAGCCCAGCAGAGCCTAGCCCGAGCCACGCTAGCCCAGCAGAGCCTAGCCCAGCCACGCTAGCCCAGCAGAGCCTAGCCCGAGCCACGCTAGCCCAGCAGAGCCTAGCCCAGCCACGCTAGCCCAGCAGAGCCTAGCCCGAGCCACGCTAGCCCAGCAGAGCCTAGCCCGAGCCACGCTAGCCAAGCAGAGCCTAGCCCGAGCTATGCTAGCCCACCAGAGCCTAGCCCACCATAGCCTAGCCCAGCAGAGCCTAGCCCAGCCACGCTAGCCCAGCAAAGCCTAGCCCAGCCACGCTAGCCCACCAGAGCCTAGCCCACCAGAGCCTAGCCCAGCCACGCTAGCCCACCAGAGCCTAGCCCACCGGAGCCTAGCCCAGCCACGCTAGCCCACCAGAGCCTAGCCCAGCCACGCTAGCCCACCAGAGCCTACCCCACCGGAGCCTAGCCCAGCCACGCTAGCCCACCAGAGCCTAGCCCAGCCACGCTAGCCCACCAGAGCCTAGCCCAGCCACGCTAGCCCACCAGAGCCTAGCCCACCGGAGCCTAGCCCAGCCACGCTAGCCCACCAGAGCCTAGCCCACCGGAGCCTAGCCCAGCCACGCTAGCCCACCAGAGCCTAGCCCAGCCACGCTAGCCCACCAGAGCCTAGCCCAGCCACGCTAGCCCACCAGAGCCTAGCCCAGCCACGCTAGCCCACCAGAGCATAGCCCACCGGAGCCTAGCCCAGCCACGCTAGCCCACCAGAGCCTAGCCCAGCCACGCTAGCCCAGCCCAACCTGCTAGGAGGGTGTCCGGCTGCTATGCGTGTGCGCTATGCCGCATGTCTCGTGCTGTTTGCGTCGCCATGGTGATGTTTACATTGCGGGTCTGGATATCGTTTTGAGTATTGTGGTTGATTTGTTTATTTCTGTACGCTTTCTGAAAGATATCGTTCGTGTCTATCCTCGTGAGTTGTTTAACCTTTAACCTCCATAACGCATCGCAATTGCCACGTCGTATTCTACTTGGGGGCCGTCCATAAATGATGTCACGAAATTTAGGACGATTTTTTTACCCCTCTCCCCCTTCATCACACAACGTCACAAAAAGTTAGACCCCCCCTGAAATATGACGTCACAACGCTCTGCCCCCCACCCTTCCAAAATAAAAAAATGCTTCAAATCGCCTTAAACTATTGTCATTGTAGTGCGTATTTAATGTGGCGCTGAACTCTGATGTTGTAGGAGAAAACATTTATTAAAAGTCTATTGAATTAATTCGAACGTTTTGTCTATATTTATTTAAAGGTGCGCATTTTGATGTGACGTCACATTTCTCAACCCCCCCCCCTAGGTGCGTGACGTCATTTATGGACGGCCCCTTGGGTAATAGTGGCTAATAGTGGAGGTGTGCATCCCAATGTGCCTGCTGGTAAGGGAAATATCATACAATAAGAAGTTTTTTGCGTTGCATCCTCTTAATTGTTTATTAACATCTGTTCTGTAAAGCTGATGAGTTTATGACTTAATGACTTGAAATTCTCCCCCGGATAAGATTGGCGTCAGATTCAAATTCTGAATATTTTTACTGGAAGAATCCGATGAGCTGTAAAGCTCTTAATCACGGATGTCCAATTGAAATCAACCACCCGCCCCCGAGGTAAGATGTCCACCTGCTTGATATTGAACTCCCAACCCCTCCACCCCCCCCCCCCCCTGGTTAGATAGCCACCAGAATCACATATAACCCCCACCCCCTAGGTAAGATGTCCGCCAGCTTGACATTTAACTCTGGCCCTAGGTAAGATGTCCGCCAGGTTGCCATTGAACTGCCCCCTGCCCCCAAACCCAGGTAAGATGGTGACCAGGTTCACATTGAACCCCCCACCCACACCCAGGTAAGATGGTGGCCAGGTTCACATGGAACAACCCACACCTACACCCAGGTAAGATGGTGACCAGGTTCACATTGGACCCCCCCCCCACCTACACCCAGGTAAGATGGTGGCCAGGTTCACATTGGACCCCCCCACCTACACCCAGGTAAGATGGTGGCCAGGTTCACATTGAACCCCCCCACCCACACTCAGGTAAGATGGTGGCCAGGTTCACATTGAACCCCCCCCACCCACACCCAGGTAAGATGGTGGCCAGGTTCACATGGAACAACCCACACCTACACCCAGGTAAGATGGTGGCCAGGTTCACATTGGACCCCCCCCCACCTACACCCAGGTAAGATGGTGGCCAGGTTCACATTGGACCCCCCCCACCTACACCCAGGTAAGATGGTGGCCAGGTTCACATTGAACCCCCCCCACCCACACCCAGGTAAGATGGTGGCCAGGTTCACATGGAACAACCCACACCTACACCCAGGTAAGATGGTGGCCAGGTTCACATTGGACCCCCCCCCCCACCTACACCCAGGTAAGATGGTGGCCAGGTTCACATTGGACCCCCCCCACCTACACCCAGGTAAGATGGTGGCCAGGTTCACATTGAACCCCCCCCCCACCTACACCCAGGTAAGATGGTGGCCAGGTTCACATTGAACCCCCCCCCCCCACCACTTACACCCAGGTAAGATGGTTGCCAGGTTCACATTGAACCCTCCCCCCCACCACTTACACCCAGGTAAGATGGTGGCCAGGTTCACATTGAACCCCACCCACACCCAGGTAAGATGGTAGCCAGGTTCACATTGAACCCCCCCCCCCCCACCCACACTCAGGTAAGATGGTGGCCAGGTTCACATTGAACCCCCCCCCCCACCCACACTCAGGTAAGATGGTAGCCAGGTTCACATTGACCCCCCCACCCACACCTAGGTAAGATGGTGGCCAGGTTCACATGGAACAACCCACACCTACACCCAGGTAAGATGGTGGCCAGGTTCACATTGAACCCCCCCCCCCCCCACCTACACCCAGGTAAGATGGTGGCCAGGTTCACATTGAACCCCCCCCCCCCCACCACTTACACCCAGGTAAGATGGTTGCCAGGTTCACATTGAACCCTCCCCCCACCACTTACACCCAGGTAAGATGGTGGCCAGGTTCACATTGAACCCCACCCACACCCAGGTAAGATGGTAGCCAGGTTCACATTGAACCCCCCCCCCCACCCACACTCAGGTAAGATGGTGGCCAGGTTCACATTGAACCCCCCCCCCACCCACACTCAGGTAAGATGGTAGCCAGGTTCACATTGACCCCCGCACCCACACCTAGGTAAGATGGTGGCCAGGTTCACATTGAACCCCACCCACCCCCAGGTAAGATGGTGGCCAAGTTCACATTGAACCCCACCCACCCCCAGGTAAGATGGTGGCCAGGTTCACATTGAACCCCCCCCCACCCACACCCAGGTAAGATGGTGGCCAGATTCACATTGACCCCCCTCTACCCACACCCAGGTAAGATGGTCGCCAGGTTCACATTGAACCCCCCCCACCTACACCCAGGTAAGATGGTGGCCAGGTTCACATTGACCCCCCCCCACCCACACCCAGGTAAGATGGTCGCCAGGTTCACATTGAACCCCCTCTACCCACACCCAGGTAAGATGGTGGCCAGGTTCACATTGACCCCCCCACCCACCCAGGTAAGATGGTCGCCAGGTTCACATTGAACCCCCTCTACCCACACCCAGGTAAGATGGTCGCCAGGTTCACGTTGAATCCCCCCCACCCATACCCAGGTAAGATGGTTGCCAGGTTCACATTGACCCCCCCCCGGCCCACACCCAGGTAAGATGGTCGCCAGGTTCACATTGAACCCCCCCCCACCTACACCCAGGTAAGATGGTCGCCATTGCACTCCTCTTCCCCTAGGTAAGATGGGCGCCCAGTGTTTGCAGTGGGGGCGACGCATCGACGAGGGGAATATTACCCTCGGCGATTCGTGAGTTTGTCCGGATCGTTGTTCTTGGAAATCTCGACGCGTTGTTTGTCGGAATCTGAATATTTATTGCGACTGGAGGAATCCGATGAGAATACAAAGCTCCCCCGCCAGCAGCGACGATTGTACAGTTCGTCTCAATTAGGCGAACCTAGTAGGGCCGAGTGTCATGTTGTTCCCTCAAATGAGCCTCAACATGCGAATTAGCGTCGCATTGACGGCAGTGCTTCAACGATTCCATCCGTAAGGAAAGTTCAGACCCGAATCGATTCCGCGATTCGAGCCACCATAACCGAAATCGACGATCCCCTTCCGTCTACAACACGCGCTGTATGGGGGAATCGATCCAATCGTAATCGACACTTCCTGAATCGCGCGTGCGCGGTTTAATAAGATTGGTGGTGGGGGGGTGGGTGGAGACGTGGCTGACTGACGGGGGTGCACCTAGCCTGGCACAAACGTGTTGGTGGTGGGAGACGTGGAGCGAGTCCCATGGCGGAGTTGAGTCGAGACCTGCAGGAGTACCTGCTGCTTTCATCCTCCTCCTCCTCCTCGCGGCCCGGGCCCGGGGCCTCCTCGCAAGGAGCAGCGGCCGGGTCCGGGCGGGGGCAGCCGCAGGCCTCAGCCTGGGCCTGGCCTGGCCGAGGCCTGCTGCCCTGGGCCAGGGCGGAGGAGACGGCGCCTCCGTCGCGGGGAGACGGAATCATTCCCAGCCTGGTGATCACTCCACCTTCTCACGACAACTCCACCGTCCACTCCACCTGCTCACGACAACTCCACCTTCTCACAGCCACTCCACATTCTCACAACAACTCCACCTTCTCACAACAACTCCACCTTCGACTCAACCTTCTCACACCAACTCCACCTTCTCACAACAACTCCACCTTCCACTCCACCTTCTCACAACAACTCCACCTTCTCACAACAACTCCACCTTCTCACAACAACTCCACCTTCGGCTCCACGTTATCACAACTCCACCTCACGGCCAACACCGGTAACAATTATCTGAACCGGGCCTTCCCTAGGTCGACTCAGTCTCAAATGAGTACCTGGCGCGGTGTGTAGTAAACATCGCCACTGGGGAGACAAAGGCGGCCGGGCGTGGTAATGGCCACCCACCCCCTCGTGTGCCGTTCCGGCCTTCATAGGTACTTGCTAACAGCACTTGCCCCAACAGTCTGTTAAGGCTATACGGGGATCTTTATCTTGTCTATCTGTGAGGTTGTCTATCTGTGTGTATATCTGTGTGGCTGTCTGTCTGTGTGTATATCTGTGTGGCTGTCTGTGTGTACATCTGCGTGGCTGTCTATGTGTATATCTGTGGGGCTGTCTATCTGTGTGTATATCTGTGTGTCTATCTGTGAGGCTGTCTGTCTGTGTCTATTTGTGTGGTTGTCTGTCTGTGTGCATATCTGTGAGGCTGTCTGTCTGTGTATATCTGTGTGGCTGTCTGTCTGTGTGTATATCTGTGTGGCTGTCTGTGTGTATATCTGTGTGGCTGTCTGTGTGTATATCTGTGTGGCTGCCTGTCTGTGTGTATATCTGTGAGGCTGTCTGTCTGTGTGTATATCTGTGTGGCTGGCTGTTTGTGTGTATATCTGTGTGGTTGTCTGTCTGTGTGTATATCTATGTGGCTGTCTGTCTGTGTCTATCTGTGTGGCTGTCTGTCTATGTGTATATCTGTGTGGCGGTCTGTCTCTGTGTATGTCTGTGTGGCTGTCTGTGTGTATATCTGTGAGGCTGTCTGTCTGTGTGTATATCTTTGTGGCTGTCTGTCTGTGTGTATATCTGTGTGACTGTCTATCTGTGTGTATATCTGTGTGGCTATCTGTGTGGCGGTCTGTCTCTGTGTATGTCTGTGTGGCTGTCTGTGTGTATATCTGTGTGGCTGTCTGTCTGTGTGTATATCTGTGTGGCTGTCTGTGTGTATATCTGTGTGTCTATCTGTCTGTGTATCTATCTGTGTGGCTGTCTGTCTGTGTGTATATCTGTGTGGCTGGCTGTCTGTGTGTATATCTGTGTGGCTGTCTGTGTGTCTATCTGTATGGCTGTATGTCTGTGTGTATATCTGTGTGGCTGTCTGTGCGTCTATCTGTGAGGATGTCTGTGTATATCTGTGTGGCTGTCTGTGTGTATATCTGTGTGTATATCTGTGTGGCTGTCTGTGTGTCTATCTGTGTGGCTCTCTGTCTGTGTGTATATCTGTGAGGCTGTATGTCTGTGTGTATATCTGTGTGGCTGTCTGTCTATCTGTGAGGCTGTCTATCTGTGTGTATATCTGTGTGGCTGTCTGTCTGTGTGTATATCTGTGTGGCTGTCTGTCTGTGTGTCTATCTGTGAGGATGTCTATGTGTATATCTGTGTGGCTGTCTGTGTGTATATCTGTGTGGTTGTCTGTCTGTGTGTCTATCTGTGAGGCTGTCTGTCTGTGTGTATGTCTGTGTGGCTGTCTGTGTGTATATCTGTGTGGCTGTCTTTATGTATATCTGTGAGGCTGTCTGTCTGTGTGTCTATTTGTGAGGCTGTCTATCTGTGTGTATATCTGTGTGGCTGTCTGTGTGACTGTTTGTCTCTCAATTCCCAGTCCAAGAAGCAGAGGATCGTCGGCTTTGTGGGCTTCATCGCGATGGGCATCTTCTGCTTCTCCCTGGTGAGGCCCTCCAGGTTCATCACCACTCACCAAGGCACCTTTCACAACTAATTTAAACAAATAGCTTGATTATCTTATTCATCCAGGAGAGCCACACTGGGTCATTCAGGAGGGTGCTGCTGCTACATTGGGTTTTGATTTGTTAAAGATCCCATTGATGATGAGCGTTTCTTATTCACGTGGGAGGAGAAAACCCCATCACCTCGCGCGAGTATGGGGGGAGGGGGGCAACGCTCAATCCACCTGTCCGTACAGATGGAGATCAGTCCACTTGCTGTTCTGCCTTCTCCTGGCGAGCAAGGCTGTACGGGCTGCTCCTCCATGCCCATGGGTGGAAGGGAGTTTCACAACAACGTCTGTGCGCAGTGACCCACCAACCCTCGTCGGTGCCTCCACAGCGCTGGGGTTACGGGCCGCACTATGTACGCAAGCGGGTTCCCGTTTTACAGCCCTGAGCCAGCGGTGGAAACTCCACATTCCCATGACAGGGCTGAGTTTATCCATAGGACAACCGCTGTTGATATCGCCACAAAGTGGATACCATCGTTTTATTGACCACAGAGGGAGAGATAATGATGGGCTGAGTCAACCCCCGCCCCGAGCCAGGTTTTGAACTCGCGACCTTTCGATTGCGAGCTGCTCGCTCCACCGCTGAGCCACCAGACGAATGTCGTGAGGAGACTCGATCGAGAGGAGGACCTGATGCGATGTGTAATAAGCATCTGCGCTGGGAAAAAAAAGGTGGGCGGGCGTGGTGTTGGCTAGCCACCCCCTCCTCCCACCCCATGTGCCGTGCCAGCCTTCGTAGGGGCTGCTCGCTAACAGCACTTGCCCCAACAGTCTGTCAAGGCTACAAGGGGGATCTTTGTCTCTGTCGTGCAGGCAGCAATGTACGCCCCCTTCATGCTGCTGAAGGCGCGCAAGTTCGCTCTCCTCTACACCATGGGCAGCCTCTTCGTGATCAGCAGGTGTTGTGTGTTGTGTGTGTACACTAGCTTGTGTAGTGTAGCGGTGAGCGCGTTGCGCTACGAACTCGACGACCCGAGTTCGATTCCCGCTGACGGCCAACACCAGGTGGACTCAGCCAAAAATTAGTACTTGGTGTGGTGTATAAATATTGCCACTGGGGAGACAAAGGCAGCCGGGCGTGGTGTTGGCAATCCACCCCCTCGTGTAACGTCCCGGCCTTCATAGGTGCTCGCAAACAGCGCTTGCCCCAACAGTCTGTGACAGGCTAGACAGACGCCCTACAACAACAGTGGAGGGCAGAGGAGCGATGCTCACAACAACGAGCAGAGCGCCAGACGGATAAATTGCAGAAATATGGCACAGTAGGGGGCACAGGTGGTGCATCTGCCATTCATCTCAGTCAACCCATGGCACCTGGGTCTGTCCTGTGACCTGTTGGTGAGCCTTCGACACTTCACGTGGCCTCTGGGTGCACGTGGCTTGGCACAAGCGCCGTGGTGATGTCACCGCCACTTAGTGGCGAATGGAGGGGTGTTGTGTGTGGTGGGACCAACATGAAATGTTCCAGGGCCACCCTTAGGTCGACTCAGCCCTAAATGAGTACCCAATGTGCTTTGTATTAAACAATAACAACTGGGGAGATGAAGGCGGCCTTCGTGTGCGCTGCCACTCGCTAACAGCACTTGCCGCGTGTCTGTGGTGTGCAGCTTTTCACTGCTGTGGGGCCCCTGGAGCCACGTGCGGCACCTCTGCTCCTCCGAGCGCCTCCCGTTCACCGCCGCCTACTTCGGCTCCATGGTGTTCACCCTCTACTTCGCACTCTGGGTGCGCTGGCGCACACATTGGCACACATTGGCACGTGGAGTTACTGTATTTCCGTGACACACACGGAAATACAGTGACTCGTACACAGTGACACGCAGTGACATAGACAATCACACACACCCCTAGAAATAGTGACACAAAGATGACACACATGCAGGAAGGACACACAGAGACAAAGGTCCCCCTTATAGCCTGTAGCACTGTTGGGGCAAGTGCTGTTAGCGAGCACCTATGAAGGTCGACACGGCACACGAGGCGGTGGGTGGCCAGCACCACGCCCGGCAGCATTTGTTTCCCTAGTGGCGATGTTTGCACACCGCACTAGGTACTCATTTGAGGCTGAGTCGACCTCGGGGAGGCCCAAGATTGGTTCAGATAATTGTCACTGGTGTTGGCCGTAAGGGGGAATCAAACTCGGGTCACCGGCTTCGTTGCACAGCACGCTAACCGCGACAGTACCACTCCCCACAGTGATGCATGCAGTGGCACACACTGATACAACAGCCACCATTCTCCACGAAGTGATGGTGACGTCAACACAGGGCTTGTGTCAGGCTAGGTGCACATTGAGGCCATCGCATTACAGTATGGCTTCAGCTCCACATTCTCCGAGTTGCACCGTGCACGCAGAGTTCGCTGACACAGACACGATGTGACACATCAGGTTACACTGACACAATTACGCGATGTAACACACGGGGTCATCTTCTTGCGTACAGCCAATGAAGAGCAACCATTGGAGATTCAGGTCTGATTTGGCCATTCAGTTGCTTTGAGAGTTGAATTGCAGCTATGCACACTCACCCACCCACTCATTCACTCACCCAACTACTCACCCACTCGCTCATCCACCCACCCACTCAATCACGCATCCACATACCCACTCACTCATCCATCTATCCACCTACCCACCTACCCAATCAGTCACTCATCTGTCCACTCATAAATCTGCCCACCCAACCCAACCACCCAACCCAACCTATGCGCCCACCACCCGCCCGTAACACGCCCACCCGTACCCCCACCACCTCCATAGTTTGGTATCCGGAGCCCCAGTCGTACACAGGAGGAGAGTCTGTAATACTACACAGAGGTCCTCTGTTCTTTGCTACTTTTATGCAGTTGCTGGGAACTGGCTCGATGGCCTAGGAGAAGCCCAGGAACAGACGAGGAACAGCCCAGGAATAGACCAGGAACAGCCCAAGAGCAGGCCAGGAACACCACGAGAACAGTCCAGGAACAGCCTAGGAACAGCCCAGTTCTGTTCCATATTGCTCACCATGGCAGTCTGCCCGTACCCAGTGAATGGCCATTGATCCGCATCCCTGGCGGACCTGGTGACCTCTCGCAAATCGGGACTCAGATCCTAATCAAGAATCTTGTGATGTGTTTGTTTCCAGTTTTAGTTGTCAGCTGTCCTGCATTGGGGGAGGGGTGAAGATTTCATATTCAACATCGTTCATATTTGTCTGCCTGTCTCTTGTGTCAAATTTGCTGTCTCGTGTCAAATTCTTTGTCTCTGTGTCTAATTGTCTATTTGCCTGTCTTTGTGTCTAATTGTCTGTCTAATCGCCTGTCTCTGCGTCTGTCTGGCCATGGTGTCTGCAGATGCAGAGTACGCTGCTGACCTCTGTGGGAGCCATTGTGCAGATGGTCGCCCTGCTCTGGTAAGGCTCCGGGGGCGGGGGGAGTAGTTTTGGTCTGGGCCCTCTCCTAGGTCGACTCGTCTTTAAACGAGCGCCCGATGTGTCGCGAATATAAAACGTCGCCGCTGCGGGGGAGACGAGTGCTGGCCGGGGGCGGGGGTGGCAATGGGACCTCACTGCTCCTTGCTGTTCTGAGCGCTGGCCTTAATAGGCGCTCGCCGGCGTATTTGCCGATGCAGTCGCCGCAACCCGCTCACCACTGTCAAGTTGCCCTCGTGACGGAACTTGGGCGCCTCTGTGATTGATGGACCGGTGGACGCCTCCACGCCGAGCGGTGGTAGATCCTTAGGTTGCGTCTGGCTGTCGGTGGCGGTGGTGTCGGTGGCGGTGGTGGTAGTTACGCTGCACGTGGCTGCCCGTAGTGGTAAGGCCCACTGAGCTATCTGGCTCTCTTTCAGAAGTGATCTGGCCATCAAACTCGCCGTCACGCACCGCGCGTGCCTACGCCGCGCCTCCTCAGGGGCACTCGCCTGCTGCCACTGTCATTGTGGGACGCTGTGGCCAGGCTCCAGTGCACCCCGAGGGCTGTGGGCTCAGTTTTGGTTGACCGTGAACGTCTGCGACAGGAGTTGTCGACACTGCTCTGTTGGTTTGTATGCAGGCGCTGATTGTCGTTCAGCCTGCCTGCGGTCCTAGCGTGGGTTTCGTGTAAATAACTTGCTGCTGCTGCTGTAGTCTTTGCTGCTTGTGAGTTGGCACGTTCCCTTCACCTTACGGTGTCCTGTGGCTTCTGCCACTGCCAACGTCATTGGGCTGTGATCTCTGAGTCTTTGTAAGTCTATGGATCTCTATGTAACTCTATGTTGATCTGTGTAACTGTGGATCTCTATGTAACTCTATGGATCTCTATGTAACTCTATGTTGATCTGTGTAACTGTGGATCTCTATGTAACTCTATGGATCTCTATGTAACTCTATGTTGATCTGTGTAACTGTGGATCTCTATGTAACTCTATGGATCTCTATGTAACTATTGGTCTATCTATAAGTCTATAGGTATCTATGTAACTCGGTGGATATCTGCGCAACTCTATAGGTATCTATGTAACTCTATGGGTCTCTATGTAACTGCGATGTCCTGCGACTGCCATCACTGCCAATGGCCTTGTCCTGTGGTCGTCCTTGTAACTGAGCTGCTTCGCTCAATGGGGCCTTGCCAGCTGAGATAAGAGCCTGAGTCTGAGAGTCTTGAGTATTCGCTGTGGTCGGAGCGTAGCGCAATGCGTCAGCTACTGCACCCTCCTATCTTTAATAGGCGCTCGCTAACCAGAGGTGTGACCTGCTCTCTGTTTTTCGCAGGTATCTGATAAGTTACATTCCTGGGGGCCAGGCTGGACTGCAGTTCTTCACAAGTCTTTTCTCCTCCGCAGTTAAACGCACAGTCAGCAAAACGCTGCCTGTCTGACACACGTACACGCACACACGCGCACACAGCCACACATGCACACACAAGACATGTACACACACACAACAGCCTCCGTTCGCCACTAAATGGCGGTGACATCACCGTGGCGCTTGTGCCAGACTAGGTGCAGCTTGAGGCCACGTGAAATGTCAAAGGCTCGCTGGCAGGCGGTCACAAGACAGACCCAGGTGTCATGGGTTGACTGACTGAGATGACGGGTAGATGCACCAGCTGTGCTGCCCAGTGTGCCAACTATCTGCATTTTAGCTGCCCGGTGTTCCGCTCATTGTTGTGAGTGTTGCTCCTCCGCCCTCTGTTGTTGCTGGAGGATGACTGCCTCCAACTGCCCAGTCGCATCCCTCATGAGCCCTTTCCACAGATGCCGATCTAGACACAGCTGGTAGTGGTCACTGGCAAGTCCACTCAGCGCCACATTCTCCTCTCCCGTATTTACATGTACACACATGGACACGTGTATGCACAGATTAGCCCATAGAAACACACCGTCACACACTCGCGACGTTACGTTCAGAACGCCAAGTCTGCAACAGAGCAACTTCTATTGACTTATCAACCCAGCGACTTCAACAACAGGCAACTACAACAAACAAACAACTTTCGCGATGCAACTACAAAGATGCAGCAGAGAAACCTGAACTTTGTTTGATCCAACTAAAGTAACTTCGGTTGAGCATTTGTAAGCGACCCCAGGTCACTTGCCAATGACGCCCCCTGTCCTCACCTGGTTACACAAAATCAACCCGACGCCATGACCCTCCCCCAGCTTGGAGTGGTGCGACAACAGCAACGTCAACTTGAGTTACTGCAACCAACCGTGCGACTAGGACTAACGTCAACAGGGCAACGTTTAAACAGCCAGTTTGTGACACTCCAACTCGTGCTTTACTCGTCGGCTCGTTTATGACGTCGGCTTAGGAGCAACACTCGGCAACTTATAGACTCAACGGATCCACTTCGAGCTTGCAAGTGATGCAACGGCATCGCAACTTTAACCGCTGCGCAGCACAGGCAACCCCAGCGGCCTCCAACCGAGCAACTTCAAGCAACACTGTTGCCAGGCGACTACAGGCGATGCAAACTGTGCAACACGTACCTGGCGGTTGCCGTGTCGAGACCGAGTTTCGCACAGCTCCGTCGTGTCGCCCCGCAGCGGCGTCGCTTGGAAATCCGCGCAGCCGTTGGTCTGGTTGTTTGCGCTCTCACCGTCGTCGCGTCTGGGGCCTCATCTGGGGTGGAATGCTCCCCGGTTCATCGCCACACTGCCCCCCTGGGTCGTACCCCGCGGAGAGCAGCAGTAGCGCTGGAGGGATTATCTAGCGCTCGCCGATCGACCCCCCCCCCCCCCTCCAACACTGTCACTCGTTCGCCCACTGGCCGTCTTCAATGGCAACGACTACTAGTTTGGTTAATGTTCCCGTGAGCCGAACTCCACCCTGCGGACTCGCTCTGCAAAAAACGCCGACTGTTTTGTCTCAACCACACCGCGTTCCACCACCGGTCTACAGCAGGAGACGGCAACGCACCCACTTGCTCACACAGTCGCTCACCCATTCACCTGCTCACGCACTCACCCAGTCACTCACCTGCTCATTCACTCGTCCAGTCACCCATCTGTTCACTCACTCATTCACCCACTCAACCACCCATTCACCCACTCGCCATACCCCCTCATTCACTCACCCACACATCTACCCAGTCACCCACTCATTCACTCACCCAATTGGAGCGAATGTGACCGCGACCCCCGGCAGCGGTGCCGTGGAAGGCAACTGTGGACCGGTTTTGTTCTCATTAGGACTCATCGGCACTGTAGTAATTCACCAGTGCTGTCTGCATCCGGGTGCGATGTCCGTGGAGTCCCCACTCGCACGTACGGATGTCCCGGCCTGCGCTGTTCTGTTCTGATGGCTTCATCCCGTCGTCGCTGTTGGCTTGCGTCTTGCGCGCGCATGCGGCGTCTCGGTTAACCTCTCGCATCACCGCACCGCGCCCCACCTCGCCACCCCACCGCTCGTAAACCCAGCTCATCGCCTCACCTCACCCCACCTTGTCACCCCCACCACCCGCCACCCGCCACCCCACCTCGTCCCGCGTCACAGTGTCGAGGGGGGTCGAGCTCTGATCGGTCGAGCGCCGTGCCCAACATGCAGGCGCTGGAGGCTGCTGCTGCTGCTTCTGTGGGGGCTTCATTGCGATCGGCAGAGGGCGGTGCAGCATCATATCTGAACCGTGCTCCCAACGTGCGCGCTGACCACATCTACCAAGCCGCTCTGACCAGCATGGTGAAGTATGGTTTGTTGACCTCCACGGCCTGATTGGCGTGTAGAGGCCGCCATCCAGCAGTGGATTGCCAGGGTTGGACCCTGCAGTTGCGCTCTGCGACGGGACGACCTGTCGTAGTCCGTGGTCACGGTGGGAACGTGGAGTGAGAGTGATGATTGTCGTGCCTCGGTTGCGCCGTCTGGTTTCAAGAATGTAACGGTTACGATGTAAATATGATTTGCGTTAATCTCAAATGTTCGAGTTCTTAATTAAAATGCTCCACACGTGGAGAATCCCTTGAGATCGAACAGCTCTGCCGTTATAGCCTTCAACAGACTTTGTCTCTCGTGTGGCGATGTTTACACACTCCACCCTATGTGCTCATTTTAGGCTGAGTCGACCTTTTTAAATCCTTGAAATGAAGTTCGCTTGCTTGCTTACGACCGTGCAAATCTTTCGGTCGTTTTTTAACCCACTTCCCGTGATCCAATCGAGCTGACATTTTCCACACAGACTCGTTGTGCGTGACAATGTTCGTGAAATTTTTTTTACAAAATTTTACACTTTTTAGGACAAAAATATTATATTTAATTACCAATTGCTTAATGGTGCAATGCAATCATCTGACCCATAGGTGGCAGCCATCTCAAGCCAGAGGACGAGAGGACTCTAGCCGCCACGCATATAAAGGATTTATAGTGAAAAACTTTGTTTTTACGGGTTATACTTGTTTCCCAGTTTTTTTTTCAACAGGGTCCTGCTACGTTGGGGTTCTTATTTTAAGATCTTTTCAGCCAGTGAGTTTATACAAGCGGGAGGGAATCGGAGCACCTTCAGAAAACCCGCATGGGCAAGGGATCAACACAAAATGGGCGCCGTAGTGGCAAAGATGTTAACTTCCTCGCCTGGTATGCAGGAGGTCGTGAATTCCATCCCGAGCCTGATGCCTGCTGCTGTATGTTTGGAGTTTGTGGAGTCTGTCCCCCCTCCCCCCCCATTGTACCGTGGATTTTTCTCTGGGTCCTCCCGGTTTTCCCCGCCACATTTAGAAAGAGTATTTTGCTGCTAAAAAGTTCAACATGATAAACCACTCGGTTGAGCTGTTATAACTTGTGTTAGCGAGGTTGCTTCTGAAAAAGCTATATGCAGTAGCTCAGTTGGCTTTAACTGGTAAAATTAAAGAATAATTTATATCCCCGTACAGATGAAAACAGGTGGCAATTAGTCCACTTGCTGTGCTCATTGCCTGGCAAGCCCTCAACCCCCACGGGAATGGAGCTTCACAACATTAATGCAGGAAGATCCAACAACTCTCTCTTCCACAGTGCTGGTGGGTTATAAGCCACGTGCACTAGATCCACCACCAGGCACCTAGGGGCCGGCCATAAATGACGTCACGTACCTTGAGGGGGAGCGGGTCAGGCATTTGTGACGAGGGGGGGAGGGAGAAATGTGACGTCACATACAAATACGCAACTTTAAATAAATAGACACGTTCAACTTGATTAAATATACTTTTTAATAAATGTGTTCTCCTACATCCGAGTGCAGCGCCACATTAAATACGCACAACAATGACTAGTTTAAATCGATTTGAGGCATGGTTTTTTTTTGGGGGGGGGGGGGGGCATAGCTTTGTGACGTCATTCGAGGGGGAGTTGACTTTTTGTGACGCCGTGTGACGAAGGGGGGGGGGTCAAAAATCGCGTGACGTCATTTATGGACGGCCCCCTAGCAGAGGCACATGACCGACTGTTTCAGATGACGGGCACCTGTGTTAGTGGCCGTGAGTGGGAATCGAACTTCGGGACGCCGGGTTCGTAGCGCAGGGCGTCAACGGCTGCCCCACCCCCCACGCCATCATAAAAGACTGATCTGCCAGCATCGCCTGAACAGATTATTGAGGCAAGTGCTGTTTGCGAGCACCTATGAAAGCCGGAACAGCACACGAGGGGGTGGGTGGCCAGCACCACGCCCGGCCGCCTTTAACAGAAACAGCAGCAATAACCGCTGCTCGCCACTAGGTGGCAGTGAAGTCAACACATTCAGAATACAGGGACTCCCTAGACTTACAAACCAGTTGAAGTTCCTTGAGGTCTGTTCGTAAGTCCAACTTTACTCCCGTCGATTCCAAACATGTTGTACGGCATGTACACTAAACATGGGGAATTACTTTAAACGATGTGTAATCTCCTGTAGATGTAGAAGCCACTGGTTCTTCATGTTCTGCAGATGTAGATGTCACTGGTTCTTAACTTTCTGCAGATGTAGATGCCACTGGTTCTTCATGTTCTGCAGATGTAGATGGCACTGGTTCTTCATGTTCTGTAGATGCGACTGGTTCTTCATGTTCTGCAGATGTAGATGACACTGGTTCTTCACGTTCTGTAGATGTAGATGCCACTGATTCTTCATGTTCTGCAGATGTAGATGGTATTCTATTCTGATCGGCCATTGATTCTTCTGCTACGCGGTTCTCTTCTGCACACACTGACCAGAAAGTTACTTTTTTACTTCCTCTTTTTGCATCAACCTCACGTGTTTGAATTTGCTGGCGTGGTTTAAGCGATGGTGACGATTATGGTAATCCTCGGTTGTGCAGCGGTTCGCGCGCTGCCCTATGAACCCAGCGACCCGAGTTTTATTCCCGCTCACGGTCAACATCGGCGATGATTATCTGAACCGGTCTTGGGCCTCCTCCCTTAGATCGACTCAACCTCAAATGAGTACCTGGTACAGTGTGTACACATCGCCATTGGGGAGACAAAGGCGGTCGGGCGTGGTGCTGGCCACCCATCCCCTCGTGTGCCGTGCTGGCCTTCATTGATGCTTGCTCACAGCACTTGCCCACAGTCTGTTCAGGTTATACGGGGATCTTTTTTATGCTTAATGGAGATATCTTATCACCGTGGAGATCAGATAATCATTGATCTGAGTGGATTTGCCGATGACTGCTACCAGCGGTGTCAAGATCGGCCTCTGTGAAGGAGGCTCGTGAAGGACGCTACTGGGCAGTTGGAGGCAGTCGCCCTCCAGCCACAACAGAGGGCAGAGGAGTGACGCTCACAACAACGAGCGGGGCGCCAGGTGGATAAAACGTAGGCAATTGACAGAAGGGGAGCACAGCCGGTGCATCCGTCAGCCATCTTAGTCAGCCCATGATACCTGGGCCTGTCCCGTGACCTGCCAGCAACAAGATCCTCCCATACTTAACGTGGCCTCAAAATGCACCTAGCTTGGCAAAAAAACAAGTTTGTGTTTTAAAGTTCTGACCCTCGTGCCCCTATTGGACATCTGTGAAAAAAGAGCGTCATGGTTAATCGGATTCCTCAAGTATAAATAAATAGTTATAGGGGCTTTACTTACGAACATTCGACGTAACTTTCAGAGATACGAACAAACCTGTCCATATGTCCAGTTGCCTGTTTGGACCGAGAGTCGTAAGTTCAACTGCCGCACTATAGATGGCGGTGGTGGCATCTACATCTGCAGAACAAGAATAATCAGTGGCGTCTACATCTGCAGAACGTGAACGACCAGTGGCTTCTACATTTGCAGAACATGAAGAATCAGTGACATCTACATTTGCAGAACGTGAAGGACCAGTGGCATCTACATTTTCAGAACATGAAGAATCATTGGCATCTGCAGAACGTGAAGAACCAGTGGCATCTACAGAACATGAAGAATCAGTGGTATCTACATCTGCAGAACATGAAGAACCAGTGGCATCTACATCTGCAGAACGTGAAGAACCAGTGGCATCTACAGAACATGAAGAATCAGTGGTATCTACATCTGCAGAACATGAAGAACCAGTGCCATCTATATTTGCAGCACATGAAGAACCAGTGGCATCTCCATCTGCAGAACATGAAGAACCAGTGGCTTCTACATCTACAGGAGATTACACATCGTTTAAAGTAATTCCCCATGCTTATTATACATGCCGTACAACTAGTTTGGAATCGATGGGAGTAAAGTTGGACTTACGAACAGACCTCAAGGAACTTCAACTCGTTTGTAAGTCCCTGTATTCTGAATGTGTGTTGACTTCACTCCCACCTAGTGGCGATCAGCGGTTATTGCTGCTGTTTCTGTTAAAGGCGGCCGGGCGTCGTGCTGGCCACCCACCCCCTCGTTTGCCAAAGTTCCCGGCCTTCATCGGTGCTGCTCCTCGCTAACAGCACTTGCCCCAACAGTCTGTTAAGGCTATACGGGGGATCTGTGTTGCTGTTGTTAAAGGGAGTGGTGTTGGGCACCCACCCTCTCGTGTGCCACAGTGCCGGCCTTCATAAGTGCTGCTGCTCGCTAACAGCCTCAGCGATACGGTGGTTCTTTGTTATTGTCATATGTTTGTGCGTGGATGTGCGCACTTGTGTGTGTGACGTTTTTATTTTTTGTCATTTATTTTGGGGAGCGGTGGCGCAGTGGTTACCGCACTGTTGTATGAACCCGGCGACCCGAGTTTCGTTTCCCGTTTACGACCAATAACATCGGTGACGATTATCCGAAACCGGTATTGGGCCTCCCCTAGGTCGACTCGGCCTCAACTGACGACCTCTTGCGGTGTGTGTGAACATCAGCACTGGGGAGACAAAGGCGGCCGGGCGTGGTGTAACCAACCACCACACCCCCTCGTGTTCCGTACCGACCTTCATAGGCGCTACTCGCTAGCAGCACTTGCCCCAACAGTCTGTTGAGGCTACACGGGGGTGCTTTGCCTTTGTTGTCGCCCCGCCCATGACAGGAGGCGGCCATTTTTTTCCCCGCGAATGGCCTCGTACCGCGACCGCGGCGCTGTTTTGCCATGTCCACGGGACATCCCTACCGCGTGTGTGGCGTGAGCCGCGCGACTTGGCACGGCCTCGTCGCCGCCTCCCTACCAGAGCTGCGGCAGAAAGGTGCGAGGGAGGACGTGAGGGAGACGCGGGCGGGCGCGGGGAAAGGAAATAGACGCGGGCGAGGCCGAGGTGGGAGCCTGCCTTGCCTGAGGCGCACCCCGAGTTTGTGGGGGGGGGGGGTGACCCCGCAGCGAGGGGCAGCGGAGGCCGCTCGCGAAATATGTCGAGTTTGACTATCGCGGTTCTCGGTCTTCGGGACCAGAGCCCTTGAACATCCGAAGTTCAAATCCCGCGTACTTGACGCCGCTTTTCAACGGGCGCCAGGGCGATTTGCTGCTCGCTTGGGTTTGCAGATCCCGTGTCATTTTGTTGTGGAAGTTCGATATTGCTGAAGCCGGAAGTGGGTCGACTATAATCCATTAGACGACCCCTGTTCCGTCTTAGGCCGACAAAAAAGGTGTCTGTTTTATCGACCCTTGGAGGAAGGGATGATGGGTTGAGTCCACCCCCATCCGACGCGAGGGGGAATATTGCACTAGACTCGTGTTCTTCACTAATTTTCAGAGGTGAGGGGCACTTTCGCCTGTGTTGAGGACCGCCACACCGCCTGCAAGCGTTGCTTTTCACATTGTGTATTGTCTGGGGCCGCACTAAAGGCCCCACAAAGAGGTTGCCAGTGGCCCTCGGGCCTTGCAATGAAGAGCACGGCTCTTAAAGAGTTTAGCTTAAGCAACTCTTCGTCTTCCCAGGATGTCCAGGGAAGGTCCAGTTTATTGTATCAGAATCCATAAAGGTTTTTTAGGGTTAGAACGCGTAAATACGTGTCGTTAAAACCCGCCAACACCCGACAAGGCTAACTAGTAAGGGTTGTCACGTAAACATAACATATTCTTGGTTCTTTAGGTAAAGTCACGTAGATGGAAAAAATGATGTAAAAAAATAAATGTAATACATTCAAAATAATAAAAGCAAAAAAAATGAAAATAGTAAATAAAAAATAAATTGGAAATAATGAAAGCAAAAAACCCACGACGTTTCGATCGCAACACAAGCGGTCTTCATCAGGCGGAGAGAAAGAACCAATAATATGAATTCCTGCAGTCGCGAAAGTTTTAAGTAAAAAAAAACATCGCTTTCGACATTTCACTACCTCAGAAATAATAATATTTAAAAATACTTTTTAAAAAACACGCTTTAATGAAATGTACCGTACGAGTGAGTAATGGCAGAACACCTCTGAGTCATAACGTAAGGGATTGTGGTGATTTACAGCCAACGTTGGTTGAGCGTAGACAATTAGACCCAAGGCGAAACATGACATGTACATTTTTTTATAATTTTTTCTCTTTTTAAAGATAGACTATAGTATTGTCATCAGTATGACATACGTATACCAAATTTGCAGTCGATACGACATTGGGAAGTGGGTTAACATTGAGTTATAAGATTTGAGGATACGAAACGGTGAGTTTATCAAAAGCGTGTAAAAGAATGTTTTAGATTTTTTTTATAATAGAATATTGTCTTGTCATCAGTATAACAGAAGTGGGTAAAAATTGAGTTACAACATTTTTTGTGGATACTACAACAGACACAGTGAGTTAAATAAAAGCGTATAATAATAGTAAACAAGTATAACCCGTAAAAACAAAGTTTCTCACTATAAATCCTTTATATGCGTGGCGGCTAGAGTCCTCTCGTCCTCTGGCTTGAGATGGCTGCCACTTATGGGTCAGATGATTGCATGGCAGCATTAAGCAATTGGTAATTAAATATAATATTTTTGTCCTAAAAAGTGTAAAATTTTGGAAAAAAATTTTCACGAACATTAATTGTCACGCACAACGAGTCTGTGTGGAAAATGTCAGCTCGATTGGATCACGGGAAGTGGGTTAAAAAACGACTGAAAGATTTGCACGGTCGTAAGCAAGCAAGCAAGTGAACTTAATATAAAGGATTTAAAAAGCACGGCCCGGCCGCATAAATTTTTTTACCGCTTTCTTGGAACGTTTTCGCGTGCGTGCCCCTGCGCGAATCCGCCCGCCTGCCCTGGTTACGCGGTTGCCATTCAAAACAACTCGTTAACTTAGGCCGGGCGGCGGTGGCTACACTGCCACACTTTCACCTGTAATCCAGCACGGTGGAGGTAGCGGCCAAGGTTGGTGGATCGCACGCAGAGATGTCGTGAAACGCCCTTCCCCATAACCCCCCCGGGGCTTAGCAGGAGAACGTGGACTCGACCTGTTCCGTCTGCATGGGATAGAGCATTGCCCCCTCGCACGTGTGAGTTTTCTCCCAGGTGCTCCGATTTCCTCCCACACGTACACTCATTAAGTGGCTGATAACACCTTAATATATCGAGGACCACAGAGCTTGGGTCTTTGTTGGTGCCAACTCACCGTCTGGCTGCTGCCTTTCCCGCCTGTTTGTGATTCCTCCTCACACCTCTGAGTCAATTTCTCGCTCTCTCTGTGTTCGAGAGAGCACAAACACTGTGCGGCAGGGAATAAGAGTTGAAATTATGATCATTCCATTAATTCCGAGGCAGGCCACACGATTCTAGGTGTGGAGGTCGTTCTCACCCATCGACAAAGTCAGCACCTGTGGACGGGCGCCGCGGTGGCGAGATGGTAACTACCTACTTAGTAATCATTGGAAAGATGTTATCAACCACGCAAAAAAGACTTAATCACAAATTTTTTGGACCATCTTATCTGACAGGCACTATTTTACTGTACTTTACCGAGTGTTAACATCCCCAGTTATTTTAACAGTACTCTCTTCATTGTTCAGCCAGCATTGGTATAAACATGGGCATTTTCGTTCTTTTGTCTATCATGTGTATCAGACCCCCCACTCCCCCTCTCTCTCCATTGTGTTGGCGTGTGCAGTAATTGGCCGCTTGTGCACAAGCGCTTCCACGTCCGTCGCCCACCCTTTTGGCCTCGCCCCCGCCCCCCCCCTCCCTCCCGATACGTTCCATTCATTGGCTACCATAGTCTGATGAGCTCCCCCTAAGTTTGTACCCATCATCATTTTCGTTCTTTTGTCTATCATGTGTATTAGACCTCCCCCTCCTCCTCTCTGCCCATTGTGTTGGCGGGTGCAGTGGCTGGCCGCTTGCGCACAATCGCTCCATTGTGTTGGCGTGTGCAGTAATTGGCCGCTTGGGCACAAGCGCTTCCACGTCCATCGCCCACCCTTTTGGCCTCGCCCCCCCTCCCTCCCGACACGTTCCTTTCATTGGCTACCATAGTCTGATGAGCTCCCCCCTCCCTCTCCCTCCCCCCTCAACTCGCTTTTAAGGGATTACATCGTGAATCATTGCCTCACTTGATACAGCTAATCTGGCTGTGACGGTCCCACCTGATGACGGAGACTTGTGTTGCCTCCGAAACGTCGTGATTTTTGTTTTTATTTTATTTTACTTTCTACGTGACTTTACCGAAAAAACCTAAGAAGGTAACTACCTCACCTGGTATACAGGAGGTCATGGGCCGAGAGGCATGCGGAGGTCTTCGTCCGGCAGTTGATTGACAATTATTATTTTTCATTCTGATTTATTAATCATCATATTAGAGGGCTATGTTTAAGCCAGATCATCTTATTCTATCATCTATTTGTCAACTCAACCAATCATCAACAACATCATCCATCTGGGCTTGGTATCCAGATATCCGCCACAGTGGTGAGATGTTAACCACCTCGGCTGGAATACAAGAGGTCGTGGGTTCAATCCCGACGCTGACGCCTGCATATTTGGAGTTTGCATGTGTCTCTCTGTGGTTGCGTGGATTTTTCTCCGGGTCCTCCAGTTTTTGCCTCCACGTTTAGAATGAACGCCACGCGTGGAACAGGGGATCGGTAACCTGTGGCTCCAAAGCCGCATGCGGCACTCTAAGGACTGCTTCGTGACACGTTTTTAATAAGGACCACCGTCTTGTATTCGCGTGCATTTAAAATATTGAGTTTATACAGAATTCGAACAAAAAGGCTCTTGTTATTTTGGTTGCCTTCCCCCTGTTTGGAGTATTAGGCGGCTGCTATAAATGTCCACGCGATGACAAGCCACTTCGTTGAGCTGTCATTTGTGGCCAGGTCGTTTCTGAAAAGAGCTATATAGCTCAGTGGGCCTTACCTGCTAAAATTTTAAAAAATGTTTAGCTTCGTTTTTCGGTATCTCCTGATTAACAGTATATGGAAAAAAGTTTGCATAAGTTTTATCATGGATTATGATGATTCCTACCACAGACATGTGGAATTTCCACTCCCGTCTCAAGAGCATCAATGCAGATGAGAGCTGCCTGGTGACAATTCAATCATACGAAAGTTACGATGGTTATACTGACAATAGTTCAAAAGCCATTTTCATCATGTAAGTGATGCAAAATTACTTTTATATATACAAATGTATACATTCCAGACATTCTCTACCAGTGGATGAAGGCCTCCCTCCCCATGCCATGTCGATCATGGGGGGTTTGTTTGACCATACTTCCGCATTGGTCAGTACGTGTTGTTGAATGGGGAGTGGCGGACGGCAGGACCGATGTCAGCCATGGCCGAGAATCGAACTCGGGTGGTCGGGTTCAAAGGGCAGCATCGCTAAGCAATGTAGACAAACCGCTCTGTCGACATTTTTTTTTATCATTTCAAACCCTTGATTATCATTTATGCGTCACGATAACTACGGCAAAATACAAAAACAATCGCGTGAACTAACGTGGATGCAAGTACGTGACGAGTATAACAAATCACCAAAGTGCATTGCAACAGGAAATCATAAATATTACTTCTTGTGACAAATTATTCTCGAGCCAATTAACAATATATATTTGTTGTTGGCAGATGTCACGAGAATGTTTGATGTGGAGCTAATAATGATTTACAGTAATCTTGATTTGAAGCTTTCGTGACTGCAGGAATCCATACTCTTTGGTTCTTTTGGTAAAGTCACGTCGGTAGGTATTTTTTATTTTATTTTTTCTACCTACGTAACTTTACCGTAAGAACCAAAGAGTAATTATGATTTCTGTTTTTCTTCTTCTGTTCGAGCTCCACGGGATGACGATTCCGGTGGCCTCGTGCCACAGAGCCGTGTTCCCTCTCGCTCTCTCCTCTGCGTGTTGCGTGCATGAGTCACGATCCAAGACTCGCATCACACGGCACGATATCTCATTTCTTCACCGCTACGGGGGTTGCGGGGGCTGACGTGTGTCCCAACCCCGTCCTAGCTTTCCCGATTTGCTGAACCCAATGCTGCTGAAATGATGGACTCTCAGCAAGCCGCGTGGCCAAGATACATCCGTTGATTTACTTTGTTATTCACGACGATGACTTTCATTATTGTATTTTGGCTTTCCCAGGATCGTCCTCGGTTTTTTTAGACAGCTCCTTATAAAGCTGAACGTCGTCCCAGGGCATTAAAAGTCGTGGGTTTTCGTCAGAAAATTTCCCGCTCAAAGACAACGCCTGTCTCTGTCTCTCCACGTAGTTCTCCCCTCTCACGACATCGCGAGATAGTACAGTTTTCTTCTCGTTCCCGCGATGAGTCCCGGATGTTTTGTCTCAAGAGGTGGCAACCCTCCTAACTCCCTAACAGCCTCTGGCCACGCGTTCCCCCCTAACCACCGCCGCCACCACCACAACAACAACCCATCACCGGCACACACACAACCGCCCCCACGCCACCAGCCTGACAAACTTAAACCACAGCAAACCCCTAGAGGGCCAGCAACAGTCGATTCGTTACACGGAGACAGAGCCCCCGGGGGGGTTTCAGCTTGAGCCCTGCCCTGCAATCCACACAAACGTCACCACTGCACGCTGCCACTGCACACAGAGGTGGCAGCGGCGGCGAGGACTCTCGGACGAGTGAGTGAGTGTGAGACTGCGCGAGAGATCACCGTCGCCCTAAAAAGGCGTTATCGGGAATCGGTTGTCGATGCCCCGGGGGTTATTGCTAAATTTTAACGCCCCCCGCTGTGGCAGTATTCGTCATAGATACACGGACGCTGACAATGATAACATCTCGCCAACGCGGCACCTCTGAGCAGTGTACGGTACACATACCAGAGGCATGCAGAAAGGGGGTGCACGATTGTAAATGCACCGAGAGAAAGGGAGGGGGACACGTGGGTTGGGGGACATACGCAAAAGCCTTAAAGAGGCATCGTTTTGACCGTCGAAAGGAATTAAGTAGGCATGGGCAAGGCGTATCGTCAGAAGGGATGGATGATGGTCGGTGAATACGACTCGTGACGGGAGTGACAGCCGAAGAAGGGAACGTGAAACCACGGGTTCGTCAGAGATCATTCCCGCGCACAGGAGCCTCGCTAGATGGCCGCATTGCGAGACAGCGAGAGATGGCGACGGTTCTATTTGTATTTATTTCACAAGCTACCTGGCCACAAATGATTGCTCAACAATGTGACTTATCACGTGGCATTTTATATCAGCCAAATACTCAAAAATGTGGAGGAAAACACCGGAGGACCCGGAGAAAAATCCACGTGACCACAGGGAGAGAGAGATGGTGAGGGCTTCATCCAGCAGTGGATACATCATACTCTTAGTTCTTTCGGTAAAGTCACGTAGGTAAAACAAATTAAATTAAAATTAATGAAAAGTAAATAAAAATCACGACGTTTCGGAGGCAACACAAGTCTCCGTCATCAGGTGGGACCGTCACAGGCTGTTGCCTCCGAAACGTCGTGATTTTTATTTTATTTTTATTAATTTTAATTAAAAAATTTTGCCTACTAGACTTTACCGAAAGAACTAAGAGTATGAATCCTTGAAGTCACGAAAGCTTCAAATCTAGAATGGATACATCATGGCCGAGGACGACGATACTTTGGAAGAGATCATGCTAAAAGGGGCGGCGCTTACAGTAGCATCGTCACTCTACTTAATTGAGAATCGTGGGTTGAAGCACCACAATCTTTTTTCATGTGACGTAGTTAACGCTTCATACCGCGAGTAATATTAAAGTGATATTAGTGAGAGTATAATTCAGCCATTGGTCACTCCACTGCTAGCTGCATGAAGGCCACGCTGTGGCTGTCATGCGGGGTTGTTTGGCCACGATACCACGGTATTATCCCCAAATACACTCGTAATTGTCACGCGACATTCTAATTCATTTCTAAATATAATATGATCGCTTTTAAGTGGGATTTATCTGGGAGTGAAGACGCTGGGTGGGGGAGTGTAGGACTGTCACACCCAGCAAGCCAAACGAGCTGCCCACAGGATGATACCCCCCCTCTCCACCCCCAACCCTCCCCTCGCCCTCCCTCCCTTCGTCCCCACCCTCCTCTCGTTTCCCTCCTCCCCTCGTCCCCTTCACCCCCTCCCCGCGTCCCCCCCTCTCCCTTCGTCTCCCCCTCCTCCCCTCGTTCCCTTCACCCCCTCCCCGCGTCCCCCCCTCTCCCTTCGTCTCCCCCTCCTCCCCTCGTTCCCTTCACCCCCTCCCCGCGTCCCCCCCCTCTCCCTTCGTCTCCCCCTCCTCCCCTCGTTCCCTTCACCCCCTCCCCGCGTCCCCCCCCTCTCCCTTCGTCTTCTCCCCTCGTTTTTCCCCTCCCCTCGTTTCCCCCCTCCCCCCCTCGTCCCCACCCCCTCTCGTGCCCCCTATTTTCCACCCCCCACCTCCTCCCCTTGTTTCCTTCCTCGTCCCCTTTACCCCCTCCCCTTGCCCCTCCCCTCCTCCGAGGCGACACGAACTGGCAAAACTCGCCGGTTTACCTTTTTTGTTCTGCCACGGGCGCCTTGCAAAGGGTTCTGGGGTCACGTGAGTCTGCGGTAGGGAAACTCCAAAGTCCTGAACGCCTCAAATCATTCAATTGTCGCTCGCGCGGAGTGGAATCTACACTGTGCCACGCATATCGTTGCCCAGACGTGACATTTGGTCAACACTGAAGATCTGTTTTGTTTTGTACCATGGTTGTGGCAACGTCACTTGTCAAGATGATCTATGATGAAAATAGTAGTTCATCATTTATTTTGTTATTAAGGAAAATCGAACCTGTGTTTCGGGGGGAGGGGGGGATACATTCCTCCGAGAGTAGGTTTATGTACTGTCTCTAATAAGTTCGGCTTCTGTTCGAACAAACCCAACGTTTGATCCATTTAGCCGTACTCACGATAATATGCAATTTACAGGGTGGTCTAGATGTATCGTGACACCCCTCCCCCAAATAAATTAACCTCGAACATTTTTTTCCCCTTTTGCTTATTAATTTAAATTTTCGCACCAATTTGTATGCAAAAATGTAACGTTTTAGAAAAGAAAATGAGAGCCACGATATCTGGACCACCCTGGACAATGCACTTCCACGGTCGATGGAATCAGCACCAGGTCTGTTATCAAACCCGTGCAGTAAACCACTGCTATGAAGTTCAACGTAACACCGGTACCAGAGCTCGGTACAATTCAATACATGCCACCCGGCCATCGACTGTCCAGGTCAAACCCAGTCACGTGGCAACCCTAACTCCACATGGGGAACAAAGGAATTACTGTATCTGTGTGTAGTGAAACATTGCGTAATGACACCAGGAATTTCAGACGCTGCCTTTCCGACAGACCTGTTATTCACCTGAGGACGGCTGCTTGCATTGTGGCCGAAACGTCATGATAATTATTTGATTATGTTTTATATTTATTATTTTATTATTTCCCTTCTACGTGACTTTACCGAAATAACCAAGAAGAAAAAAAGGAAAGAAACGTTTAGATTATTTTCCATATGAGAAGCCACTTCGTTGATTTATAACACTGGTCAACACACTTTTTCTGGCATAAGGTATTCCAACGGTTTTAAGGTAATTTTGGGGTGCTGATTCCAAATCTGGCATCAGTTTTTGTCTATCACATCAGGTTTTTGAGATATCAAATATTGCATTTTCAATAAAAACTGCAGAAGAAAAATATTAAGTAAATGTGGATATCTATGTAGGGGTGTTAGAGAGAGAGCCCGTTATGCATGGCAGCCTATGGTAAACAAACACAGTAGGCGGGGCTACATGTGTGCACGAGCAGGTGCCCTCTGCGACGTCCGCGCCAGACACCCTGGGGGGTCGATTCGGTCATTATGATCCCCCGGGGCCCCACCCCTCAGGGAGGTGTTGGGTATAAAAGGGGAATGTATCGAAGGGCTCGGGAGTGTTGTGTTAGCTAAGAAGAGAAGAGGAAGACGTCCTAGATAGAGCCCTGGTCTCCCCCTGGCACGCCGTCCTTATCAGGACCGCGCAGGCTCGAGCCAGTGGCGTGGTACCAGAGCCAGAGCCAGTGCTGGTCTGGACTCTGGGTACCGGGCCCGACTGACCAGTGTCGGGCCAAGATAGCCTCCCCTAGCCCATTAGAGGAGGACTGAGAGGCAGGCTAGGGTTAGCCTAGAGGTGTGTCCTCAGATAGACGGGTGAGGGGGCCGATACCCCCTCAGTGTGTATGTCACAACGTGTGGTGTTAAATAAACAAGTGTGCCTCCAACTCCGGTGTGAACGAGTCATAAGCGTTACTACATCTGGCGTCAGAAGTGAAACAAAGTACGAACATGGATACACGCCGGACGACTCGAGTCGGGGTACCAGAGGCAGAAGACACCACTGCAGTCGGAGGGCCCGAGACGGCTGAAGATGCCATCGACCAGCCGGGGCTGGGCGCATCCACGCCACAGCAGCTGGAGGAAGGGGAGCCGTCGATGGAGGGGCTGAGGGAGGCGCACGCGAAGCTGACCGAGCTGCTGTACGCCGCAGCCGCCATGCTCGACACCATCACGCAGCTGGGGGCTGCGGGACCGCCACGGGGCAACGGCAGCCGACGATCACAGCGCCTTCCCGCCATTTCCACGGAGCAACATTTTGAAACTCCCGCCATCGCCGCAGCTGCTGTTGAGGGCGTGGCCGCTCTAAGCATCGCGTCCAACGGCGGGAGTACAGTACCTGCCGCGTCACCACCAACGGGCGGAACGTCACCACGGGTGCGACCGGCGATGCCATCGCTGGTTCGTGCCGACGCTGACTTGAGTGAGGCGGACGAGGGAGTGCGTTCTTCCTCTGCAGCCGCTGCCTTACATCAGCGGCTACCTCCACTCAAGGAATTTGTGGGCGAGGATGGTGACTGGGGCGGCTTCCAGCGGCGCTTCCTCGCTCACCAGGAGATGGCACAGTGGACAGACGCCGAGGCTCTCCGCGCGCTGCCAGCACTTCTCGACAGCGACGCCCTCGCCACTCTAACATCGGCTTCGAAGGAGAGGCGCTCCACGCTGCGGAAGGCGATGCAGGTGCTGTCGGCGGTATATGGTCCACCATCGGACTGTCGCCAACTCTTTTACGATCGCCAGCGGGGGACGAAGGAGTCGCCCCTGGCGTACCGCACAAGCCTCCTGGCACTGGCGAAGGAGGCCTTTCCACGAATGGATGACGAGGGTGTCGACGCCATGGTGACAGAGAAGATACTTTTGCTGGCGGACGACTTAGACATCGTCATTGTCGCACAGGACGATGCAGAGATGTGCTCCCTCCAAGCGGCCCGTCTTCTCCACGCAAACCTGTCCTCTCAACGACGGAAGGCCAGCAAGGCGGCGAGCGGGCGTGCCGTCGCTGCAGCCACCCTCCCGGCGGAAGAGGTTTGCGCCATCGACCATCAACGGCAGCATGGAGCGGGAGTACGGGAGGACCGGGCCGGTTCAAGCCGTCTACAACATCCATCGTCGTCACCAGCGCTTCCACGCTGTTACAACTGCGGCTTCCGGGGCCACGTCGCCTCGGGGTGCCGCTCTCCTGGGCAGCGCAGGACGACACCTCAACGGGACGCCGGCCCTCGTCACAAGCTCCACCATCATAATCCGGCGAGTCGCGGCACCCCTCATGCTTGGCCCACGCACACGCCCGTCACACACTCAAACACCGCAGCGAAGGGGGGGCCAATATCGCGTACCATGGCACCAACACGCACCGCTCTGGGTACTCAGATTGAACCCAGCCAGTGGTCCGTGTTGGCCCATCGGGTTGTAGCCGCGTCGTCAGGGTCGTCGGCCGTTGTGGGCCACATCGATGGGGTCGAGGTGCGCATCCTGGTCGATACAGGAGCATCGGCGACCATTATTTCGGAGTTGATTTATAACATTCTCCCTGCCCAAAGCCGTCCTTTGATGCCTGTTAACGTGCCATTCTTTGCTGCTAACGGGGGTTCACTTGGCATCATCGGACAAATTCGTGCCCAAATTTGTGTCGGGGATATTAAATTGTCTGGGCCGATTTTTGTTTCCTCCTCGCTGGCGGTTCCGTGCCTGCTGGGGACGGACTTCCTGGCCAAAATGCCGATTAGGATATTAATCGACCAGGGATGCATTGAGCTCCCATCGGGCCGACGCATGGCGTTTCTGCCATCCCCCGCTACGAGCCGGACGGCGTTCGCGACGGTGCCGGCGTTCGTAGATAGAACGGTGCGCGTTCCTCCGGGGGCGCAAATGTTGATTCCTTTGAAACTTCGGCGGCCCTTCGCTAAGGGCATTGGGGCTCAAGGGGTTCTGTTGGGACCGTCTAGGGCCGGGGTCAGTGGACCTGATTTACTCCCGGCCCAGACCATAGTGAGAGGGGAAGGAGAACCCTTCATCGCGGTCCTCAATGTGGGCTCGCAGACGGTGGTGGTCCCACAGGGGACCGTGCTTGCTCACGCAACGCCGGTGCCCTGTGAGGAACCCGTCGCGAGTCATGTCGGCGCTGTCCCTGCACCGCGACCACATTCGGACAGCGATGAAGGGTGGCTCGAGGCGCTTTGTGCGGGATCGACGGACCTGTCAAATTTAGAGCGTCAACGTCTTAAGACACTACTAAGGGAATTTTCCGACGTTTTCAGTCGAGATAAATACGATTTGGGCTGCACTAATCTGCTGCGTCACCATATTGATACGGGTGACAGCGCGCCAATACGCCAGAATCCTTTTCGGTTGAGTCCCGCCGAAAAGGACCATGTCAAATCGGCTGTTGATGACATGCTAGCCGCCGACATCATTTCTCCCTCCAACAGCCCTTGGGGAGCGCCGATCGTCCTGGTTAAGAAGCAGGACGGTTCGTTGCGGTTTTGCGTTGACTTTCGGCGCCTTAACAAAATTACGGTTGCCGACGCATACCCGCTCCCACGGATGGACGAATCGCTTGACGCCTTGGCGGGAGCGCGATTCTTCTCCACATTGGACTTACTTTCGGGATTCTGGCAGCTTCCTCTGGACGATGATTCAAAGCCTAAAACTGCTTTCCGTACTCCGCACGGCCTGTTTCAATTCAACCGGTTGCCGATGGGCTTACACTCAGCGCCGGCAACTTTCCAGCGGTTGATGGAATTGGTTTTGGCTGGATTGCAATGGGAGTCGTGCCTGATTTATTTGGATGACGTTATTGTCTTTGGCAAAACTTTTGATGAACATCTCCAGAGGTTGCGGGCGGTTTTCCTAAAGATGCGGGCTGCTAATTTGAAATTTAAGCCCCAAAAATGCCATTTGTTACGCGAGTCGGTGCGTTATTTGGGGCACATCGTGGGACGCTCAGGTATTTCTACCGATCCCGCCAAAACGCAGTGTGTAAGCTCCTGGCCGACTCCCACCTCAGTGGGAGAGGTTAGGAGTTTTATTGGGTTTGCGTCGTATTATAGACGCTTCGTCGCTAATTTTGCGACTATAGCAAAACCCCTACACGCTTTAACATCAAAAGGGGTTCGGTTCTGCTGGGGTCGGGAGGAGGAAGCTGCTTTTTGCTCCCTTCGGGACGCTTTGGTAAACGCTCCTCCCCTGATTTACCCTGATTTTTCAAAACCATTCTTGCTCGACACCGATGCGAGCAACACGGGTATTGGGGGCGTGCTCTCCCAGGTGGTTGACGGCGTGGAACGTGTGGTTGCGTACGGCAGTCGGGTGTTGTCTCCAGCGGAGCAACGATATTGTGTCACCCGTAGGGAACTGTTGGCAATTGTCCATTTCATCCAACAGTATCGCCCATATCTGTACGGTCGGCATTTCACCGTCCGCACAGATCATGCGGCACTGCAGTACGCCCTGAGGGTTCAACAGCCATCGGGACAATTGTCCCGATGGTTGGAGGTCCTCCAGGACTACGATTTCCAAACCACATACCGTAAGGGCGTTCGCCACACCAACGCGGACGCTCTGTCGCGCTTGCCAACCACCTCCGAGTGTGCATGCCTCCTGGGGTCTGGACGTTGCAGACCTCCAGGGGACACATCGGTTCCTGTCTTGGCGGCCGCCAACGACGACGATACAGTAGTTACTAATTCGATCGAACAACAGGGCAAAGATTCCCTGTTGGGGTTGCCCGTCATTGACTGGGGGCGCCTCCAGATGGAGGATGTGTCCCTCCTCGGGTGGCGACGTCGCGTTGGCGGTGCGGCGGGGGGAAAAAGAGGTGGTTCCGACGCATGGGAAATGTGCCAAGGCCTGCTGATGCATTGGGACGGGAAGTCGCGTCGACATCGGCTGGTGGTCCCTACTGGGTTGCGGGGCAGGGTGGTATGGGCCGCTCATGAGCGCCTCCTACACCTGGGGACCCAAAAGACTCTCGCCTTGCTGCAACTTGATTTTTATTGGCCTGGCATGACGAGGGATGTTGGGGATTTGTTGGGATCATGCCCTCGATGTGCACAACGCAAACCGCCGGCACGGGAGTCTAACCCGCCCTTGCAATCGATCAAAGTGTCCAGGATAAACGAGCTGGTCGCTCTGGACATTTTGGGACCATTCCCCGCCACCCCCAGGGGGAATAGATATTTGTTGACTGGTGTCGAGTATTTTACACGCTGGCCTATGGCCTGGCCTCTGGCCAACCAGTCGGCGGCAGCCATCGTGGAGGCCTTTGTTCAGGGTTATGTCCTGGACAAAGGTGCTCCGGAGAGGCTGCTGACCGACCAGGGCAGAAATTTTTCCGGTAAACTACTCAGACAAGTCTGTGATCTCCTGGGCACAAAGAAAATTCGGACCTCCCCATATCACCCACAAACTGACGGGATGGTCGAACGGTTGCATCGCACCATCACGTCCATGTTATCACAACAAGTTTCGGACTCGCAAACGGATTGGGACCTACAAATTCAGGGGGTCTTGGCGGCGTACCGGATGGCACCCCATGCAGCTACGGGGTTTTCTCCCTTTTACCTCATGTACGGCCGAGAACCAGACCCGCCTGTTCGTGCCCAGTTGCAGATCCCCGTGCCGCAGGGAAAAACTAATCTGGCTGACCACGTTAAATTTAATCTGGACAAATTGACCGAGGCACGGGATGCTGCAATGCAAAACTCTGACCTCCGTCAGAAGGCGAATGAGCGCCTCAGATTGAGTCGAGCGCACATGCTGCAGTGGAAGCCGGGGGACAAGGCATGGCTGCACTGCCCCCAGGTGCCACTGGCAACCTCCTCTAAACTGGTGCGGCCGTGGCGGGGCCCTGTGGAAGTGGTGGAGGTGTTACGACCGCAGTGCGTGCGCATCAAGTGGGGGAAGCGGCGATGGTTCGTGCACCCCTCTAGGTTAAAACCCTTCTCTGCGGTACACAATCACACTTCACACGCGCGTGGCCAAGCATGTGGGGGGTCGGCCGACTCGCTGGGTCCGTCTCCGTCGCTCTCACCTAATGCCTTGCCGGCTGTGCCACCTTCAGGTGCATCAGGAGTGACGGGCTCACGCCCAATCACCCCTCCTGCGGATACCGAGGGTCACGCGGAGTCGGATGAATGCTCACCCCAAGACGGAAAATTGCCACCTGATGGTCCGCCACACGCGGTTACCCCGTGTGAGGGGCCCGCTGCAAGGACGCGCGCTAAAATGCGCAAACTGTTGTGAGGCCGGAAAATGTGTACATAGCTGTTGTGTTCATTGGATGTTGTGTGGGTGGTGTGTTCCCCACTCCTCGGATGTACATATGTTGGCTTCACCGTGTGTTGTGTGTGCGTGGTGGGTTCCCTGCTGATTGTATATAGGCTGTTTTTTTTACGGAATTCGTATTTATTCGGGGGGGGTGCGACGGGTTGTTTTCTCATCTTGCTGTTGCGTTCTTGTTCTGGTTCCTGTTATTGTTCAAAAATAGTGAGGCACACGCGCGGTCAGGGGGTGAAGGCACCTTTATTGTCAAATTTTTGTATGTTGGCAGCCGGGACGGCTGCATGCTATGCGGGGGGGAGTGATGTAGGGGTGTTAGAGAGAGAGCCCGTTATGCATGGCAGCCTATGGTAAACAAACACAGTAGGCGGGGCTACATGTGTGCACGAGCAGGTGCCCTCTGCGACGTCCGCGCCAGACACCCTGGGGGGTCGATTCGGTCATTATGATCCCCCGGGGCCCCACCCCTCAGGGAGGGGTTGGGTATAAAAGGGGAATGTATCGAAGGGCTCGGGAGTGTTGTGTTAGCTAAGAAGAGAAGAGGAAGACGTCCTAGATAGAGCCCTGGTCTCCCCCTGGCACGCCGTCCTTATCAGGACCGCGCAGGCTCGAGCCAGTGGCGTGGTACCAGAGCCAGAGCCAGTGCTGGTCTGGACTCTGGGTACCGGGCCCGACTGACCAGTGTCGGGCCAAGATAGCCTCCCCTAGCCCATTAGAGGAGGACTGAGAGGCAGGCTAGGGTTAGCCTAGAGGTGTGTCCTCAGATAGACGGGTGAGGGGGCCGATACCCCCTCAGTGTGTATGTCACAACGTGTGGTGTTAAATAAACAAGTGTGCCTCCAACTCCGGTGTGAACGAGTCATAAGCGTTACTACATCTACATAAAATGATAATATAAACACACTATCCTAAAAATACAGCACCATATTTTAACACTAAAGCAGTCACTGGCTCGCAACAACTTGCAATCATAAGTGACAGAGTTAATTTCGGATAAAATCAATGAAAATGGGGTATGCCGATAGCATAAAAATGAGATGTGATAGAGCAAATCTGAGATCAGATTTGGAATCAGCACCCTGAAATTAGTCTAAAACAGCTGCAAAAGTCCAGGCCAGAAATTTTTTCTTTCTTTTGTTGACCAGTGTAATTTGTGGCCAGGTCGTGATTTATATACATTTCCTACACTTTGCACTCCTCTCGTCTTTTTATATTGCTTTGTCATTGTAACTTGTCGAACCGCCCCTGCTGGACACCTGTAAACATAAAGAGCTTCATAGCTCATCGGATTCCTCCAGCGTTAATACATATTCTGATTGTGAAATAAAAAAAATAACGCACCCCCTCCTCCTCCGGGGTTCCATGCCTTGTCGGCGTTACCACGTGCATCGCTTTTTTACATTTAAATAAGTAATATAAAAAAAAACACGCTTTTATGAAATGTGCTAGTAATGGCAGAACTCCACGACTCCAGGAAGTGGCCCCGAAGCTTGCCATAACGTAAGGGACCGTGGCCAATTACAGCCAACGTCAGTTGACCGTGGACAATTAGACCCAAGCCGAAACATAACATGTAAAAAAGAATGTTTAAAAATATATACTTTTTATTTTTTATGATAGAATATAGTATTGTCATCAGTATGACATAAGTACACCAAGTTTGCAGTCGATACCACATTGGGAAGTGGGATAAAATTTAGGTACAAGATTTGAGGATACAACAACGACAACAACGACAACAACAGATAGATTGAGTTAATAACAAGCGTGTAATATAAAGGAAACGCGACATGCCCATTCGTCGCTAGTGCAGCACTAACCGGTGTGTTGGAGAGCCAAGCCACAACATTTACAATCTGATTCATAATATAGGTTTTTGGGTCAGATCGCATTATTTATAAATGTGTCGTAACCCTCCACCACCCGACACGGCCAAACAGTAAAATATGTGTCACGTTTTTCAAAGGACAAAATAATTCAATTTGAAAAACTTGACACATTTAATACTGTTTGGCCGTGTCGGGTGGTGGAGGGTTACGACACATTTATAAATAACGCGATCTGACCCAAAAACCTATATTATGAATAATATTGGTCGCGAAAGCCTACGTGTTAAATTTACATTCTGAGTACGACGTTTCGCCAGTAATTACAACTAGCTTCATCAGGCGACAGCCAGATTTGTTCCTTATATAGAGGCGTTGATGTGGTGACCACGCTTCTGCGCTCTTGCGCAAAGTGGGGGGGGGGGATTACTGAGTCAACGTACTGACTGCATTATGCGAGCCCTGATCTTGTCCTTCCTGTCTATTGTGTGTATTAAAGTAGCCGTACCAACGGTAATCCCTATTTAAGGATGCTGCCCTTTAAAGGCATGCATTTAAATAATGTGTTATTTGATGATTCGTAGCTGTTTGAACGGTTAAAATTATTTTTATTTCAATTTCGATATATTCTCTAATTAGTCTTGGTCAGTAGTAGCCAGTTTTGCATAGAACTTCAACATCATCAAAATCAATTGAGTGTCCTTGTTTTCACGCATTTTTCTGCTACTGCTGACAGTTGCATTTGGGAGAATTTAATATTTTTGTAATGTTCTTTTAGTCTCGTGCTGATCATTCGTCCTGTTTACCCAACATAACATTTTCTACACGTGCAGTTAATCCTTTACACACCTTCTGTTGATAGCTTCGGTAATCCATCCTATGTCCCAGATATTAATTTCTGTATTTTATGCACCGTGCCAAATCTGACTCAGATGTTTTGTTTTTCCAAACATCTTGTTTTTTTACAAGTTTCGATGCTCGTGTTATTTGATTTGGTTTTGGCATTGTTGATTTTGTGCATCATTGTAACCGTTCATTTGCAGCGCTTCTTTAACATGTTGAATTACACTTCTCAGACTGTCACCATCTGACATTTTCTTAGCTTGATTAATGAGCGTCTTGATAAGAGCAGATTTCTGTGGGGGGTGATGGTGTGACTCTGCATTCAGATAGGCATCTGCATGCGTTTTCTTTTGGTAAACACCGTGTTATTTTATCATTTCGACCCCGTCCGAGCAGAATGTCAGCTTCCACTTCCTTGGTGAACTGGATGGATGGGTTTTGTGAGTTGAGATTATTTAGAAATGCGTTCAGTGCATATTTGCTGTGTGTCGCCAGACCACTCAATGTGTCATCCACATATCTAAACCAAGCAGATGGTTTTAGTGTGCTTGAAGCTTTGCTTTTGTTTCAAATCTTCCATGTACAAATTCGCTATCACAGGAGACAAAGGAGGAGAGCCCATTGCTGCTCCTTTTGTTCATAGAAGTCCCCTTGTCACAAGAAGTAGATGTGCTTTAGACAGTGTGGAGCTAGTATTGGGATATCTTTGGCTATACCTTTGTTCGTTACCAGTGTCGAGTAATTTAATTGACTTGTTGGCTTGGAACCCTCATGAACAGAGAAATCACGGTTAAGCTTGATATCTTAAATTTTATTTACGAGATGTTCAGAGATTTTGATGAACTAAGAGTTCCTACCGATGTAGGACTGTATTTGTTTCGTTACGTATTGTGCTAATTTGTACGTGGCAGAGCCTATTGTACTAAATATGGGTCTTGATGGGACATCAGGTTTGGGAATTTTTGGTAGCCCATAAAGTCTTGGTGGCTTTGATGCCCTTGGTTTGATCAGGTATTGCTCTTCCTTGGGAATTGATGACTTGGCAATGATTGCCGTTGTTTTACGTTCCAAGGTGCAGGTTGGGTCTCGTTTAATTTAACGGTAGGCACCCTCATCGAGTAAATCTTTGATTTTATTATCATAGCCCTCACGGGGCATCACAACAGTCGATCGGCCCTTATCAGCAGCAAGAATTTGGATATCTTTATTTGCTTTCAATTATCCTAAGGCTTTTGCGTCACTGAAGTTAATATTTGTTTTTGGAAATTTGCTGTTCTCAATTATTTTGGCAACCTCGTGCCTAGTCATCTCAGCTTGATTGTGGGGCAGAGGTCGCAACCGGGTACCCGATATCCGTACCCTACCCGATACCCGGCTACCCGTACCCGGCTGGGTACGGGTACCCGTTTGTGACCCTGGTGCGGCCGGGTACGGGTAGGCCGTGAGTCACTGGTGAGTCACCGTTTGTCACTCATTTCCCAACGTCTTGTCTCTTCTCACAATTCAAGTTCCTAGAATCAACCCACCCGCGCCTGCAACATGGCTTCATCCCAGAGGTCGCAATCAGGTACCCGATACCCTTACCCTACCCGTACCCGGCCGGGTATCGGGTAGGGTACGGGTACGGCCGGGTACGGATACCCGTTTGCGACCCTGGTGCGGCTGGGTACGGGTAAGGAATCAAAACACGTTTGCGACCTCTGTTGTGGGGGAGGTGTCTAACTGCTGATTCTACTTCAGCAATGATCTCATCGACAGGGATTGTACGTGGGGCAACAGCAAAGTTAAGACCTTTAGACAGGACTGAAACCATATCGCTGGATAATTCAACGTTAGTCATGTTTCTTTCGGAAATAATAAAATAATATAAATATATATAAAGTTATTTATATTATTTTATTATTTCCCTTCTACGTGACTTTACCGAAAGAACCAAGAATATGAATCCCTGCAGTCACGAAAGCCTTAAATCAAAAGTTAGTCATGTTGATAACCGTTTTGTTTATAAAATGTTCATTTTTAGGTAGTTTAGCAAATTTGGTTATTTGGGTAGTGTTAGTTTTGTTAAATACATTATCAGCTGATTGCTGTGTAATCAGAATAACTGCAATTTATTTAGACTGGAAGAATCCGATGAGCTATGAAGCAAATTATTGGAAAGCTAAGCAAGTCACTAAATCTTAAACAAATATATAAGTACAAATTGCATCAATTACTGACGATTTTTCAACATCAAATGCAAGCTTGGGCAAGACAACAACAGCCCCAGACCACACCAAGACAATACACAGTCCCTCAATAAAATTGCACATTAAATTGAACAAATCACATTCGCAATTATGCCTGTGTCCAGCAGTAATTTTCTGCTTCAGAAAATTTTTTGATAGAAGATTTAAGATGTTAAGGCAGGAAACGAGGTTGTTCCAATCGTTGGCGCTGCAATGGCAAAGGCTTTGTCACCTATTTCAATTCTTGTTCTTGGGATAGTTAAAAGCCATATTAGATATTAGGTTTCTTGAGTTTGACAATGGGATTAACGAATTATAGCTAAGTGCAGCGCAGATTTGCCAATAAGGATTTTACTGATGAACAGGACCCAATATAGATTTCTTCTAGTTTTTTAAGTAGAGGTCAATGGTGGGTGCTGTATGGTACATGCAGTGCAAATTAAAGAGCGGAGTGATAAAGTGAGTTTAGTCTGAGTGATTCATTATCAACTTATCTGTAAGCAGCGTTACAGTTTAACCAAGGTGAGAGCTCTTAAGAGGCCAGGATAGCCTCGTTTTGCAATAGTGAACTGGGTTACCAACATTGTTCGCTTTTGACAGCCTGGCAGTGGCACGCTAAGTGCACCTTTTGAGGCTACTGGACAGTTGGAGGTAGTCGCCATCCAGCAAGCTGGCACAGGTGGAGCATCTGCTTGTCATCTCGGTCAACCCGTGACACCTGGGTCTGTACCCATGACCTATCAGTGAGCCTTTGAGACATAAGTTGGTCTCAAGGTGCGCCCGGCCTGACACAAGCACCACGGTGATGTCACTGTCACTTAGTGGCGACCGCCAATTGTTGTGTGTCTCCCCACAAGGCTGCGTGAAGCTGTCTCTGAATGCGGCTCCGGACAAGGTGGAGGTGGTGCTGGAGGAGGATGGCACCATCGTCGATGATGATGAGTACCTGCAGCTGCTGGACAAGAACTCGCGCCTCATGCTGTTGCAGCCGGGAGAGCGATGGGACCGGCCCCGTGAGTAGCAGCAGCAACAACACAATTATAGCGCACAGAGGGCACGACGCATTACGCAGAGCTGGTGAAACGATGGGACACGCCTCCTGAACCACAACAACCACAAAAACAACACAACCACTGCCACACTGCAGGTCACAACTACACACTCACCCACTCGCTCATGCACTCACCCACTCGCCACAATACACTTCTCTTACCGCTTTCTCGATCGCTCTGCTCCACTCTGGAATTCCCTCTGGAATTCCCTCCCCCATCGTCTCTTTTTTTTCCCTCCATAGTTTACATGACCAATAACCTTGCCCGATTTAATAGACCCATTAACTCTTACCTATTGAAAAATGTCATGGTGTTTTTGTGTGGCGCTGGCCATTTTACATTATGGGCCTTGGAATTGCACTCAGCAACTTTGTATGTAAAAAAAAACAACCTTTGCGACCCCCCTGTGACCCCCCTGTGACCCCTGCAGGTGTGACCCCTGCAGGTGTGGACGACGAGGTGGAGACGGATGGGGGGCCGCTATCCCAGAGCGAAAAGGTGGCCCGGATGCTGCACAGAGACCTTGGACTCATCATCAACCTATCCGACTTGCAGCTGCGCGTACGTGCTCACCCACGCACGCTGATGGAGATCGCCTCGGTTTTAGATTCAGGCTCGGCGTGGTGTGTAAACATCAGCATTGGTGGGGGGAGCCAAAGGAAAATGGGAATAATGTTGGCCACTCACCACTTCGAGTGCCGTTCCTGGTGTTAATAGGTGCTCACCAACAGCACTTGCCCCAGCAGTCTGTTTAAGGCTGCACGGTGGATCTTTCTCTTGTATCATGCCGTACAATTCTATAGCTACTACTTGTATCGCGTGTGTACGTGTGTACCTGGTGTTTTTGTACTTTTGTGCTGTGCCTCAAATATTGGAGGAGGTAGCCGCTCCTTGTGAGAGTGGTTGGCTGATGTGTCACCATTTTGAGGAAGTGCAAAGGGCAATCCGGAGGTTGAAACCAGCTATAGCACCGGGGAAAGATGACCTCCCAAGCAAAACGGCTAAGGGGTGGGTGTTGTGTGTGTGTGTAGACTGCCCTATAGGACATCATTATAACCATCTGGTCAACATAATGGGTTCCGCAGGATTGGAAGGATGCCCTGGTGGTCCCAATTTTTTTAAAGGGGGAACGCACTGATTGCAACAACTACCGGGGTATCTCCATCAGTGTCCGTATGCACCAGTAGAGGTGTAGAGAATATCAACAGCACCTACATCTCTGCTTTATTGATCTTGGTCAAAGCCTATGATACCATAAATAGGCCACCGCTCTGGGTTATTCTTTGTGTTTTTGGTGTCTCAGACCATCTGCTCACAATCATTAAGGACCTTCATTATGGCGGGCAGGCCCGGGGTAAAGGTGCATGGCCGGCTGTCAGAGCCATTTTATGATCACCTCGATGTGCTGATGCAATTTGAACTTATTTAAGTTATTTATTTAAGGGAGCGGTGGTATGATATTATCTTCCTCGCCTGGTATGCAGGAGGTCTGGGGTTCGAACGCGACCCTGACGCCTCTATATTTGGAGTTTGCATGTTCTCCCCGTGGTCACGTGGATTTTTTCTCCAGGTCCTCCAGTTTTTCCCTCCACAGAAGCTTGCATTTAGATTATTTCGTTTTTTTTAGCTCCTATAAATTTACACGTGATAAGCCACTTGATTATGCCATCATTTGTGGCCAGGTCACAAATGAAAAACAAGTTAATAGCTCGGTAGGCTTTACCTGGTAAGATGAAAATAGTGTATTTGTATTTTATATGTGATTTGTTTACTTTTCCTATGCTTTGCACTCCTATCGGTTGTTTGTATTATTTTTTGGTTTAACATTCTGATCTGCCTCTACTGGACATCGGTGAAAACGAGCTTTATACCTCCAGTATAAATAAGTATTCTGATTCTGTGTTCGACAAGGATGTCCTTTGGCCCCTACAGTATTTAAGTTTGTTTTTGACTATGTAGTTTGAGAAGCCTTCCATGGATGTACCTGTGGAATTCCCATTTGGTATAGATATAATGGGAGGCTGATCGATGCCCGGGTGTGGGCATTGGATGGCTCCCAATTGGTCAATCATTTGTTTGTGCATGATCTTGTGATGGTTGCCTACTCTGAGAAGGAGTTGGCGATGCTACTGCTGCACCTGGAGCATGCTACTAAGAGATTGGGGGTCTCACTGTCATCCTCACAAAAACAAAGCACCGGCCTCACTATTTTATGCCATCAAATGCTCCTCTTCTGCAACGCAACCTTGAGTGATGGGGCCAATTGTGGAGAAGCTTCCATACTTGGGCAGTGTGCTTATGACCAGCTCCGGTTTGGTGGCCAAGGTCTCACTCCGAATCAGTCGAGCGGGATTCATCCAGCTGCGTAACGCTGTGTGGAAGCTACCTGGCCTCTCACTCCTTACAAGGGTCTGGATCATCTCGGGCACAGTTAAACCCTCCCTTTTCTATGCTTTCTAAACGTGGACCCCCCCTAATGGAATATCTGCACTTGATTTAAAGCTTCCGTGACTGCAGGGATTCATATTCTTGGTTCTTTCGGTAAAGTCACGTAGAAGGGAAATAATAAAATAATTAAAATTCTCACGACGTTTCGACTGCAACACAAGCAATCATCATCAGGTGTTATTGCATTTTTTATTGTTTTCTATTTTATTATTTCCCTTCTACGTGACTTTACCGAAAGAACCAAGAATATATATCTGCACTTTGAACACATTCAGGCTAGCCTTCCTATGATCCATTCTGGGTTTAACCAGACGAGATTGTGTGAGGAGTTCACATATCCTGGAAAGAGCTGGACACAGTACCATCAGTGAGCTACCCCGGTAAGTGAGGCTGCGTTGGCTGGGTTACGTAGCCCGCATACCCAGCCACCGCATGCCCAAGCAGCTTCTGTTCGGCCGGCTAGAGGGGGCTAAACGGGCACGGCACGGGTTCAAGAAGAAATGGAATGATGTGGTACAGAAGGATGTGGAGCTGAGTGGACTTGCCCATGATTGGTACCAGCAGTGTCAAGATCGGCCTCTGTGAAGGAGGTTCGGGAACGATGCTGTGGGGGAGTTGGAGGCAGTCGCCCTCCAGCAACAACAGAGGGCAGAGGAGCGATGCTCACAACAATGAACAGAGCACCAGGTAGCTAAAGCAAAGACAGTTAACACCTAATAAGGCACATGTGCCGTGGTGATGTCACCGCCACTTATTGGTGAACAAAGGTTGTTATATTCTCAGGTTTTTTCGGTAAAGTCACGTAGGTAAAAACATTAAAATTAATGAAAGTAAAATAAAACAAAACAAAATAAAATTCACGACGTTTCGGAGGCAACACAAGTCTCCGTCATCAGGTGGGACCGTCACAGCCGAATTAGCTGCATCAAGTGAAGCAATGATTCAAGATGTAATCCCTTATAAGCAAGTTGAAGGGAGGTGGAGAGGGGGGGGGGAGAGCTTATCAGGCTGTGGTAGCCAATGAATGGAAACGTATCGGGAGGGAGGAGGAGCGGTGATCAAAGACTGCACGCAGTGCTCAACACAATGAATGGAGACGTGTCGGGACGGAGGGCGAGCGGCGATCAAAGACTGCACGCAGTGCTCAACACAATGAATGGAGACGCGCCGGGACGGAGGGCGAGCGGTGATCAAAGACATCACGTAGTGCTCAACACAATGAATGGAAACGTGGCGAGCGGTGATCAAAGAACAATGAAGAGATTACTGTTAAACACTGTGTTGAGCACTACGTGATGTCTTTGATCACCGCTCGCCCTCCGTCCCGGCGCGTCTCCAATCATTGTGTTGAGCACTGCGTGCAGTCTTTGATCGCCGCTCGCCCTCCGTCCCGACACGTCTCCATTCATTGTGTTGAGCACTGCGTGCAGTCTTTGATCACCGCTCCTCCTCCCTCCCGATACGTTTCCATTCATTGGCTACCACAGCCTGATAAGCTCTCCCCCCCCCCTCTCCACCTCCCTTCAACTTGCTTATAAGGGATTACATCTTGAATCATTGCTTCACTTGATGCAGCTAATTCGGCTGTGACGGTCCCACCTGATGACGGAGACTTGTGTTGCCTCCGAAACGTCGTGAATTTTATTTTGTTTTGTTTTATTTTACTTTCATTAATTTTAATGTTTTTACCTACGTGACTTTACCGAAAAAACCTGAGAATATGAATCATTGCAGTCACGAAAGCTTCAAATCTAAAGGTTGTTATGTTATGTGTACGCGTTCATCCATTGTGTGTGTTTTGACTGTCTGATGTGTGCGCGCGCTGTATATGTGTGTACTATGTCTGTGCGTGTTGTGTGCGTCCCTATGTGCTTTGTGTGTGTTCTGGCGTGCTATGTGTGTATGTACTACGTATGTGTGTATTTTGTGTCACACATGTGCTGCGTGTCCTGTGCGCGCTACGTGTGCGTGCGTGCGTGCCCCGTGTGTGCCTTGTATGCGTGCCGTGCGCATGCTGCTTGCTTGTCTATCTCTGGTTTCGGTGTTACTTGCAAAGTGCATTCGCCCCAATAGTCTGCTAAAGCCTACACGGGGGGATCTTTGTGTTCGGACCCAGGCGGTGGCGGAGGAGCAACCGGAGGAGCTCGCACGCTGGCTGGGCGGCGAGGAGGCCGCCGAACTCGTGTCCGGGGCATGCGGCCGCGTCCTGGACAGCCGCCAGCAGCTCCGAGACGTCCACTCCTTCGTCGCCCTGTACCGCCGTGCCGAGGACCACGACCGCCAACTCCGCGGGGACTGCTCCCGGAAGGTTGCCGCCGCCGACGACGTCGCGGACGGCCGCCCCCCCCACCCTCCGCCCGTCGTCGACCCGGGCCCCGCCGAGGGCGACCGCCGGCCGGAGCTTCGGCCGTCGGGCACCCTCGACGCGGCGCTGCTGGGTCAGCTCGCGGGCGGCCAGACCGTGGAGCTGGGCCTCTCCACGGAGCAGCTGGAGTGTGTGACGGAGGCCGGGCCGGCTGCCGTGGGCCGCGGCCTCGGCATGAGCACACAGGACTCTCTCCCCATCGTGCAAGCTTGCCAGCGCGAGAGGGAGTCGCGCTGCCAGCAGCTGCTTCACCTCGGCCACGTCAGGAGGAGCAACCCGGGCCCTGTCAAACCGGGCCCCGTCGACCCGGGCCCCGTCGACACGGGCCCCGTCGACACGGGACCTGTCGACCCGGGCCCTGTCGACCCGGGCCCTGTCGACCCGGGCGTCCCCACGTCGCGTTCGTCCGTAGACGTCAAGGGCAACCCGTTCCTCCCCTCGGTGGCGCTGCTGGATCGGCTTGTGGCCCGCCGACCCACAGAGCCGGGCCTCTCCATGAACGAGCTGAAGCGCGTGATGAGGGCCAAGAATGCCATGGCCCGCCTCCTCGGCGTGAGCAATGAGAACGCTCGCAGCATCATGCGTGCCTGCATGAGAGAGAAGAATTCACGCCACCAGCGGCTGCATTGCCTCGAGCACATCAGGAGCAACCCAAGGCCTGTCGACCCGGGCCCCGTCGACCTGGGCCCCGTCGACTCTGCATCGTGTTCGTCCGTAAACGTCGAGTCCGACTGGTGGCGAAGGCTTCGGCCGTCAGGCCCCCTCACCGTGGCGCTGCTGGGCCGGCTTGTGGACCACCGACCCGCGGAGCCGGGCCTCTCCATGGTGGAGCTGGAACAAGTGATTGAAGCCGGGGTGGCCGCCATGGCCCACGGTCTCTGCGTGAGCGAGTCAGATGCTGATAACGTCACAAAGACCTGCCAGCACGAGATGGATTCGCGCCGTGAGCGGATGCCCCTCCTCAACGACAGCAGGTTGAGCAACCCGATACTTTCTCACCGTTCAGTGCCCCTGGAGGCGGACGCGAAGAGCGGCCTGCGAGTGTGCAAGCGTAGGCGGGTGATGGACCAAGGCAGCAGCGGGCGGCCGGGAGAACAGCAGAAGGAGCAAGAGGAGGAGGGCCCGGACTGTGAAGAAGTGAAACCGAAAATGCTCTCGTTATCATCAGCAACAGCAGCATCAGCTGATGCTGTTGTTGCCGATTCTCCTCCTGACTTGTGCAAGACTATGCAACCGATGGTGCCCTGAATTCTTCTCGCTCTTGACTGTGGCAGGATCTCTCTGTGTGAATAACTGGAGCGTGCGTTCCTGTTCCGTTCACGATGAGAGTTCGCTGCTGCTGCTGCAGTCCCCTCTTCCCTCCCGTGACGGCGGTGCATGGAGGTCTCGAAGGAGGTCTCACCTCCACCGCCTCGTCGCCCTGTCCGTTCGGGGCCCTGTTCCGAACGGATGACAGACTGTTGGGGAAAGAGCTGTTAGTTGGAAGAGCCTATGAAGGCCGACAGGGCACATGAGGGGTTGGATGGCCAGCACCACGCCTGACCACCTTTGTCTCCTGCATGGCGGTGTTTACACACCATGCCAAGTACTCATTTGAGGCCGAGTAGACCTAGGGGATGCCCAGGACCGGTTCAGATAATTGTTACTGCTATTGGCCGTGAGCATCAATCGAACTCGGGTTGCCAGGTTCGTGGTGCAGCGCACTAACTGCGACACTCTCGCTCTAAATACAAACATCTCCTGTGTAGCCTTAACAAACTGTTGGGACAAGTTTTGTTCACAAACAGCACCTATGAAGGCCGGCACAGCATACGAATGGGGTGGTCGGCCAGCACTGCGCCCGGCCGCCTTTGTCTAACCAGTGCTGATAATTAACACACTGCACCAGGTACTTATTTAAGGCTGAGTCGACCTAGAGGAGGCCCAGAACTTGTTTAGATATCATCGATGATGGCCTTGAGCGGGAATCGAACCCTAGTCACTGGGTTTGTCGCGCAATGCGCTAACCACTGCGTTTCCGCTCCCCGCACACGCAGACACACGCGTGCCATGTAACCAGTCAACTTCCCAATGCGGGGAAACCACCAATTGGTCGATGACAGCAAGACTCACTGCCTGCTGATCCTAGGAAAAGGAGACTGGGCGAGGATTCTTTTATGTTAAACCAATGGAATGCTAATAATCTGCGGGTCTACACACTCTCCGATAGCTCCTGCGATGGTGGTTTTGTATTAGTCATTAGCCAGCAGGCAAAAGCCAACGTCTCGTTGCACCTCGACTCCTGCATGACGATGTTGACACACCACACCAAGTACCCGGGCCCCGTCGACCCGGGCCCGGCCTGCTTCTCCTGACGTGCTCGAGGCCAAGCAGCCGCTGGTGGTGTGAAGGCCTCGCTCGGGCAGCCTCGCGTGAGCCATTATTTTCCGAGCTAGATTTTAATGGGTTCTGGGACATGGGGCCGCCTGTGTGTGGTGTGTTGTGGGGGGCTAGGTGCTTCTATGTGGTATAGGGTGGGGGCACAGGGTGCCTTGTGGGGGTGACAGCATTTGTTGGTTGTGGGGGGGTGGGCACAGGATGCCTGTGTTGTGTGGGGTCGGGGGCACAGGGTGACTGGTGTGTTATGGGGGGCACGGTGCTTCTATGTGGTATAGGGTGGGGGGGGTACAGGGTGTCTTGTGGGGGGTACAGCTTTGTGTGTGTTGTGGGGGGGGGGGGCACAGGGTGACTGTAATGGCTTTGTAGTTCAACCACTCAACCACAAACCCAGCCACCCCCAGTTGGATTTGGGGACGTAGCTTGACTTTGGCGCTGAACAGCGACATGTTACCGGCACCTGGACCCTCCGCTATGTCGAGTTGGCCTTGATTGAGTTCCTGGAGTGGCCAATGAATAAGCAGCACACAGACACCGGACTCAAGCGACGTTCCGACCTCCTCCTGTGTCCGTTGGGCTGTGTTCGGGTTCTCATGAAAGCAGCAGAGGGCAAACATTGCAAGGGCTTTCATTTTGACACGGGTAAAATCAAGGCAGCGCCCGCTTGGACAATTGTTGACAGCGCCGGTTGGGGGTCGTCCATAAATGACGTCACGCGATTTTGGACGATTTTTGACCCCCCCCCTCGTCACACGGCGTCACAAAAAGTCAAACCCCCCCTCAAATATGACGTCACAAAGCTCTGCCCCCCCCCCCAAACCATATTTCCATTTTAAAAATAAAACATGCTTCAAATCGCCTTAAACTATTGGCATTGTAGTGCCTATTTAATGTGGCGCTGCACTCTGATGTAGGAGAAAACATTTATTAAAAAGTATATTTTATCAAGTAGAACGTGTTGTCTATATTTATTTAAAGTTGCGCATTTTGATGTGATGTCACATTTCTCAAACACCCCCCCCCGTCACACATCGTCACACATGTCTGACCCCCCCCCCCCCAGGTGCGTGACGTCATTTAAGGACGGTCCCTTGGGGCCGCTTTAATGCTTGTGGCGCCTTCACCCTCGTCGTGGGAGGGGGTAACGAGTTATAAAACCTAACCATAATAAGGCCCCATCCTCTCTGCCTCTCCACCGGCGTCTCTGTTTTGAGGGCTATTGCACCAAAAAACGCCCCCGATTTAAATGTCTGTCCTTTTAAAGGCCGCTCGTGTTCTTGCCCGACGGCTTTGAGCTCCGTTGATGTTTGTGCTCGGCTGCATGCTAGGTGCACCTTGAGGCCACGTGAAGTGTTGGAAGACCCGCTGGCGGGAGGTGACGGAAAAAACCCAGGGCGCTACCCACCTGCTCACCCACCTCACTCACCCACTCACCTCACTCACCCACTCACCTCACTCACCCACTCACTTCACTCACCCACCCACCCGCTCACCCACCTGCTCACCCACCTCACTCACCTCACTCACCCACTCACTTCACTCACCCACCCACCCGCTCACCCACCTGCACACCCACCTCACTCACCCACTCACCTCACTTCACTCACCCACCCGCTCACCCACCCACCTCACTCACCCACTCACCTCACTCTCCCACTCACTCACCTCACCCACCCACTCACCTCACCCACCCACTCACCCGCTCACCCACCCACCTCACCCACTCACCTCACTCACCCACTCAACTCACTCACCTCACTCACCCACCCACTCACCTCACCCACCCACTCACCTCATCCACCCACTCACCCGCTCACCCACCCGCTCACCCACCCGCTCACCCACCCGCTCACCTCACCCACCCACTCACCCACCCACTCACCTCACTCACCCGCTCAACCACCAACTCACCCACCCACTCACCCACTCACCTCACTCACCCACCCACTCACCTCACCCACCTGCTCACCTCACTCACCCACTCACCTCACTCACCCACCCATTCACCCACCCACTCACCCACCCACCCGCTCACCCACCCGCTCACTGTCCTGCCAATATTCTCGATCTTCCTGCAACCGCAGCACGAGCATGCGGGAGACATTTGACGGCCGTTGGTCTCGCCTTGACCACACCGAGGTCACAATGACCGCGTCACGTGATGAGCTCACCTCTACGGGGGGAAGACGCCCATCATGCCACGGGAACCGATCGGGTCGAGGAGAAATCACGACTCGAGGAGAAATCACGACTCGAGACACCGAGGGGGTTTATTCCCATTCATTTGAACACTGGCCGTTAAAATATTTCAAATTGTTAATTCTTTCCGTTGAATATTTTGATTATCATTCCTATGAATTGTTTCGTCTTTTCAAAACGCGATCGAGACATCTTAAAACATAATTTGGATCGGGGAGGGGGGAAAACAACAACTGACGAACATTCAAAGATGACGCCGCGTGATGGTTTGAAAAAAAAAGTCCTGACATTGATTTCAAAAGAGAATTGACTCATTGTGCATTCACATCAACCATGGAAATCTTTGGAAATTTGAACGTATTGGCACTACACCGGCAGTGCGAGGTCTAAAAATAAAATTATCTAATGTTTTTTTAATCGTAATTTATTTCACGCGATTCAAAACCCCGGTAAGAAAACTTTTCCGGGGTTGGTGGTGGTGGAGGTACTTCAACATTTGTTCTCGTCATATCGAAGCAGTCGGAACCTCTGAACACAAAGCTTCACAGCCTGTTGCCGTTTAGCAGCAGCAGCACCCAGCCTGACGACGATTGGCTGCTCCGTGTTCCAAAAGCAGGATTTGACTCGTGCCCGAGACTCGGTCGGGACGGTCCCTCGATCCATTCCCGGAATGATCCCTTGGCGGACGTTTGGCTGCTCAAGATTACGGCTCGTGGTGGTGCCACCACCGCGTGCTCGAGTGAAGGGGAAAGCGGCTGTTCAATCCAAGTGGCAACTTCCCATGGCGGGTCCTGCAGCTCGCTCGAGGGGGGGGGGGGGGGGGCAGCTCCTTACTATTAAAATTCCTTCCCTCCATTACTGCTAACCCTACTCCCTCCCTTTGATGCTGCTAATCCCGCATACTGCATAATGCACGGGCATAATATGACTTTGAAACCCCCCCCCCCACCTACGCATTCCACAAGTAGTGACTAATCCCATATCTGCATTTCCCATAAATATGCTAAATTCCTCTTGATATGCAAATTCCTTTGTCAAGGCGCCCTTCCCCCTCCAACCCAGCTTAAATATACGCTGCCAAGCCTGGTGGTGCCCATTCAGACGCTGTCTTTACGACAGACCTGTTCTTCACCTGAGGACGGCTGCTTGCGTTGTGGCCGAAACGTCGTGAGAATTATTTTATTATGTTTTATTTTTATTATTTTATTATTTCCCTTCTACGTGACTTTACCGAAAGAACCAAGAAGAGGCAGCGACATCGTCGCGCTGTTTCACGAGGCACCGGTGTACCGCCAATACGCCCACGTTTAAAAAAAAAAAACAAGTGCGATAATCCTGTGTGATTTGTTGAAATGAATTCAGTTGAGTATCCGGCTGCTTCCAATATCTGGCGGTCCCCGGGTCGATCCGGCAAAACCGCTCCAAAGGCTGTAACCCAGTCCGGCGATCGGCGGCACCGTGTCGCGTGACAAGAAAAGTCGCTTTGCTTCATTTCAGTGTTAAATATATACGGCACATTTGACACTGCATGCAGCTTAAACAATGAAAATACCGCGCCTATGTACATCTTTCATCATTAATAATTACAGTGAAAAAATATATAGATACAGTGGTATCTGTTGAAAAGTGCGTGAAATTCACGGGTCTCTCACTGTTCAAATAAACCTACCATTAAAATTATAAACTGATCATTTCTTTGTCAGTGGGCAAACGTACAAAATCAGCAGGGGATCAAATACTTTTATCCCTCACTGTATGTAGTTCTTTTACAGAAGCGACCTGGCCACAAATGATCGCTCATCGAAGTGGCTGATCATCGTGTGGAAATGTTTCGAAGCCAAATACCCTCAAACGGCATGTTTCGAACTGTGGAGGGAAAAAGTGAAGGACCCGGAGAAAAATCCACGTGGCCACGGGGAGAACAGGCAAACTCCAAATATACAGGCGTCAGGGTCGGGATCCAACCCCATGACCTGTATACCAGGCGAGGTAGCTAACATCTCGCCACTGTGGTGGCCTATATTACTGTAATATTAGAAAGAAACACAATCAGCTCGAAAGAATTGAGTTTTCAACCTCGATTTAAAAGTGTTGCCTAATATCAGAAGGCAGAGCGGCGTTCCAGACGGCCGCAGAAGCGCATCTGAAAGCGCGCGGTGCGATGACCACCGTCTTGGTACCAATTGGAGGAGTACCGAGAAAGATGGGAAGAATGGGTTTCCTGCAACACCCATAAACGAGCTTGTTAATTCACTATATTACGTAGGACTGCAGAGCTTGGGCAACTACCTGGGGGTTGCTGCCTTGCATCCTGTGTCTGTTGGTTCCTGGGCAACCTTCACGGGCAACCTTCACGGACAACCCATTCGCCTAAAATAAAGATTCTTCAATAAAAAAAATAAAGATATACATTTTCATATACACACATATATACATCCGTCCTTAAATACCTGTCAACCCCTTATCAGTGCCGACCTTATTACAGACTAACTCAGACCATATTGGCCACCCTGTGCCCTTATAAATCTACACGATCATCCTCCAAAGTCCCATCACAAGGGAGAAACACAAACAAATAGACCTTTTTTTTTGCCCGTATTGAAACGGCTGTACGCAGTATGATGGACCTGAAAACTCAATTTGCCTGTACAAGAATACAGGGTAAACCGTGTGGGTTGACAGGTTTGAGTTTGGGGCAGCAAGCCTGTTCCCCATCTATCCCCCCCCCCCCCCCCGCTTTTCATAACCGCTTTGGCTTGTGTTGACGGTGCGCACGTGCGTCACGGCGTGATGTATCGGTCCCGCACATTGCTCAATAATTAAAAAAAACACTTATTATTCTTATAATTTACAAGCAAAGGGAATCCTCGCTCAGCCCTGTGCGCGACCGTCCGCCGCGTGTGTGTGTTGCGAGGCGGCTCAGTGGTACGCCAAGGGCTGCATCTAGCCGTGCACCACCGTGTTGCCGTTCCCAACTTGGATGACGTTTGCTTGGAAGCGGTTGTTGGGTTCTGTTGGGAGCCACACCGGGAGGGGGGGGGGGGGTGGGGGGGAGGGTGTCAGGGTCACGGAGCGACGCGCGTGACGTCACAGGGGCCGGGGTGCTCCCGTCGCGACGTTCCCTTCAAGCCGGAGCGTCTCGCGGCCACGTCACCGGCGGGGCCCAGGGTCGAATCCCACAGAGCTGTGGGTAATTGTTGTTTGCCAGTGCCGCCGTCGAAACATTGGCGAACCCCTGCGGCGGGGGGGGGGGGCGCCTCTCTGCGCGACGACACACAAACTCGAAATAAACGGTGGGCGCCAGGGGAAAGATTGAATCCACGACCTCCTGCATACCATCTTCTTGGTTCTTTCGGTAAAGTCACGTAGAAGGGAAATAATAAAAATAAAACATAATAAAATAAAATAATATTTTTATTTTATGATTTCTATTCTACGTGACTTTACTGAAAGAACCAAGAAGAATCATCCCTGCAGTTACGAAAGCTTTAAATCGAAACTCCTGCATACCAGGCGAGGTAGTTAACATCTCTCCACCGTGGCGCCCATTGTTGACACACGATAAATGACGTCACGGGATCTTAAACGCCCGCTGTGACCTGCGGGGGCACTTGGGGGGGGGGGGGGGCACGGGTTGGGGGGGGCGGGAGGGTTGGCATCGCTTCTGACCTTTGCGCTTGTAGCAATCAAAGCAGCAGGCGAAGATGACCGTGAAGAAGATGGCCACAGAGAGGGGCACGATCCAGTGTATGTGGCCGACCTCGACTGCTCCTACTCGGGTGGTGGTGGGGGGTGGTGGTGGGGGGTGGTGGTGGGGGGGTCAGAAACGACGCGGTGAGGATGCTAACCCGCTGCTATTGCTGCGTTGGCAGCGGTGAGAGAGCACAGTTCACGTCGTCGCCACGCAATAGCACCGCCGTGCTGGCGTGTGTGGCCTCCAACACACACGTCAATATCGAACACATCAATGATTCACGCGCTATGTGAATGGCATCTCAGACAAAGATCCTCCCCCCACGCCCTCCACCGTGCAGCATGAACAGAATGCGCTCGCCCCAACAGCCTCAACAGACTGTTGGGGCGAGCGCTGTGAGCGGGTAGCACCTATGAAGGTCGGCACGGCACACGGAGGGGTCGGTGTAGCCAGAACCTCCACGCATGACCGCCTTTGTCTCCGCAGCGGTGATGTTTACGCAACGCACCAGGTGCTCATTTGAGGCCGAGTCTACCTAGGCAAGACCCAGGACTGGTTCAGTGTTGGTGAGCGCACCGCTCCTCACGCGGTTAGCACGGTGCGCTCCCCGCGCACGGACACGGGGGGAGGGGTTTGTTTTCAGTGAGAGGGAGAAAATGCCCAAACCGCGGCTCCCACCACCACCACCACTCTCTCTCTTCAGGAGAGAGTGGTGATGGTGGTGGTACACTCGTATGTTTGGCTGGTTCCGTCTGAGAGTAAACTCTTAAAGTGTTTTTGTTTTTACCGGGCAAGGCCCCACGGAGCTATGTAGCTTCTATTTATAGAAGAGACCTGGCCACCACAAATGATAGTTCAACCGAGTGACCTTTCACGGAGCAATGTAAAGCAGCCAAATGACTCTAAATGCGTGACGCTGATTCTGAATGTCGGGGGGGACGGGGGGGGAGAGAGACACCGCTAAACTCCAAGTGTACAACAGGCGTCAGGGGTCGGGGATCGAACCGACGACCTCCTGTATTAATTCTAGATTTGAAGCTTTCGTGACTGCAAGGATTCATACTCTTGGGTTTTTTCGGTAAAGTCACGTAGAAGGGAAGTAATAAAATAATACAAATAAAACATAATAAAATATATTATATTATATTATTATATTATTTTATATTATTATATTATATTATTTTATATTATTTTATTATGTTTTATTTTTATTATTTTATTACTTCCCTTCTACGTGACTTTACCGAAAGAACCAAAAAGATGAATCCCTGCAGTCACGAAAGCTTTAAATAAAAAAAAAAAGTCATGTAGGTAATTTTTTTTTTTAAATTAATAAAAGTAAAATAAAAATAAAATATACCAGGCGAGGTAGTTAACATCTCCTAGCCACCTTAACCCCCCTCCCCCCCACCCCGCTGTACCCACCAGGCCGCTCGTCGTCTCTCGCGGGGTCCAGGGTGCGGGCCCCGCACTCGCTGTCGCGCGTGGCCGTGCCGTTGGCGGTGGTCAGACGGCCGTCTCGGTCGCACCTGGGATGGGTTGGTGGCGGTGGGGGACAGTTGGGTGGGGGCCCGTGGGATTCGGGGGGGGGGGGGGGGCGCGACAAGAAGGACGCGACACTAAGAGGAGGACGACGAGGAAGGGGGAGGGAGGGAGGGACAGGCCGGACCGCACCTGGGATGGGAGGACCTGAGCGCTAGTGCAGGGGATGAAATCGGGACCCCATCTCTCACGACACGGGCTGGTAGTGGAGATGGAGCTGATGCGGTAGGGAAGGATCCGCAGCTGAGGGGACTTCCGGATGACTGCTACCAGCGGTGTCAAGATCGGCCTCTATGGAGGAGGCTCGTGCAGGATGCTACTGGGCAGTTGGAGGCAGTCGCCCTCCAGCAACAACGGAGAGCGGAGGAGCGACGCTCACAACAACGAGCGGAGCGCCGGGCGGCTAAAATGCAGCAATTTGGCACAGTGGGGAGCACAGCTGGTGTGCATCTGCCAGTAATCTTAGTCAACCCATGGCACCTTCGACACTTCACGTGGCCTCGGAGTGCACCTGGCCTGGCACAGGCGCCGTGGTGACGTCACCGCCACTTAGTGGCGAATGGCGGCCGCTATTATTATTGTTGTTGTTGTCGGTGCATGCTGCGTACCGCGTGTGGGGTCGGCACGTCTGGGTTGCCGACGTCTCGTTGGAGAAGAAGTCGGGAGGGCACGCGGAGCACCGCGTGTCCATGACGGCGGAACCTGTACATGGTGGGAGACGAAGATTGGGAGGTTAAATGTCAGGATGAGGGCTTGCAAGTCACGAGAGTTGGTGGTTACGAGGGACCATTCTACTCTCGCCCCCGATGATGGCAGCAGCAGCAGCAGCGATGTGCTCCAGGAGCTCGATGCCAGTGTGGTGGTGCCACGCAGCAAAATGTTAACTCCCTCGCCCGGTATGCAGGAGGTCGTGGGTTCGATCCCGACCCTGATGCCTGCTGCTGCTGCTGCTGTATATTTGGAATCTGCATCTCTCTCTTTTTCACTCCCCGTGGTCACGTGGGTTTTTCTCCGGCTCATCTGGGTCTTCCCCTCCACGGTTCGAGTCAGCGTCGAGCTACGTGGCTGCTGGAAATTCCCACGTGATGACGATTAGTCACTTCGGTGAGCTAAAATAGCTACAGTGGGTCTTACCTGGGAGAATAAAAAAAAATAGTTTAGCGTTTGGCAGCTCTCCAACCTCCCTCCTCCCCCCCACCTCCTCCCTCTCCTCCTCCTCCCACCTCTTCCCCCCCACCTCCTACCCCCTCCTCCTCAACTCCCTCCTCCCCCCCGCCACCTCGTCGGGTCGCCCGCACGCGGCACTACGAGAAGGCCGCCTACGGCGCACGCCTCACGTTCTTATCGTTTCGTGAGAGGGCGCCCCCTCCCCCCCCCAGTGGCAGCTGTCCCTGTGCGGCAACCGGTATGCACGCTGCTGCTGCTGCTGCCGCTGCTGCTGCCGCTGCTGCCGCTGCTGCTGCTGCCGCTGCTGCTGCCGCTGCTGCTGCTGTGTCATTTTCTGTGGATGTTTTAAATCTAAATATAGAACATTTGGACCGAATGACACCACGGGCGAAGTATTTGCGCAGAGAATACGCCCGAAGCTGTGCGCGTGCGTATGTAGGCTTGTTTGTATGTGTGCGTGGGCGTGTGTGTGGGCGTGTTTGTGAGCGCGTGTGTGTGTGATGGGAGCAGTTTTTGTGCTTTTGCGCAAGTCCGGCAAAACAACCCCGTACCTCCTTGCGGTGCCGGACGGGCAACTCTGTCATGGACAGTGCTATGGGAGGAGGGCCAATGCCGATTGGCCTCTCCCCTCATGGCGTCTGTGACTACCACAGTGGCTAAACGGGGTCTCTGGACGGGTGCGAGGGGCTGGTAACCACTCCACCTTCAATTAATTACCACTAAACCACGACTTAAATATGTAACTAATAAGCTTGTTGTTGATGGGAGCAGTGGTGTCGCTGTTAGCGCACTGCGCTGCGAACGCGGCGACCCGACTTAGATTCTCACGGCCAACACCGGTGACGATTATCTGAACTGGTCCTGGGCCTCCCCTAAGTCAACTCAGCCTCAAATGAGTACCTGATGTGGTGCGTAAACATCGCCACTGGGGAAACAAAGACGGCCGGGCGGGGTGCTGGCCACCCATCCCCTTGTGTGCCGTTCTGGCCTTCATAGGTGCTCGCTAACAGCACTTGCCCCAAAAGTCTGTCAATGCTATACGGGGGATCTTTGTCTTGTGTGTGTGTGTGTGCGTGCGCGTGTGAGCACGTGTGTGCGTGTGTGTGTGTGCGTGCGCGTGTGAGTGTGAGTATGTGCGTGTGAGTGTGTGCGTGTGAGTGTGTGCGTGTGAGTGTGTGCGTGTGAGTGTGTGCGTGTGAGTGTGCGCGTGTGAGCGCGTGTGAGCGCGTGTGAGCGCGTGTGAGTGAGTGTGAGTGTGTATGCGTGTGAGTGTGTGCGTGTGAGTGTGTGTGAGTGTGTGCATGTGAGTGTGTGCGTGTGAGTGTGTGAGTGTGTGTGAGTATGTGAGTGTGTGCGTGTGAGTTTGTGCGTGTGAGTTTGTGCGTGTCAGTGTGTGCGCGTGTGCATGTGAGTGAGTGTGTGTGAGTGAGTGTGTGCGTGTGAGTGTGTGCGTGTGAGTGAGTGTGAGTGTGTGCGTCTGAGTGTGTGCGTGCGCGTGTGTGCGCGTGAGTGTGCGCGTGTGAGTGTGCGTGTGTGTGCGTGCGTGTGAGTGTGTGAGTGTGTGCGTGTGAGTGTGTGCGTGTGAGTGTGTGTGCGTGTGAGTGTGTGTGCGTGTGAGTGTGTGCGTGCCATCACCGAGCTGGGTGACCCCCATGCCTGCGGGGCACGCGAAGTGGGGCTCGCACAGCTCCTGCTGGCAGGGGCTGCTGGGGCAGAACCTCCCCTCGCGGCACTCGCACCGCGTGTCCGCGGCCGCCGTGCACCGCTGTGTCTCGCGGAACCCACGGACTGCGAGACGGGGGGGGGGGGGGGGAGACGTGGGGGGGGGGGGAGTCACGGGGGGAGACGAGGGGGGTACACGGGGGGGTGAGGAGGGGGGGTACACGGGGGGAGACGAGGGGGGGAGACGAGGGGGGGAGACGAGGGGGGGGGTACACGGGGGGAGACGGGGGGGACGAGGGGAGGGGGGTACACGGGGGGGACAAAGGGGGGGGTACATGGGGGGGTACACGGGGGAGACGAGGGGGGGGTACACGGGGGAGACGAGGGGGGGGTACACGGGGGAGACGAGGGGGGGGGTACACGGGGGGAGACGAGGGGGGGGGTACACGGGGGAGACGAGGGGGGGGGTACACGGGGGGAGACGAGGGGGGGGTACACGGGGGGAGACGAGGGGGGGGGTACACGGGGGAGACGAGGGGGGGGGTACACGGGGGGAGACGAGGGGGGGGGTACACGGGGGGGACGAGGGGGGGGGTACACGGGGGAGACGAGGGGGGGGGTACACGGGGGGAGACGAGGGGGGGGTACACGGGGGGAGACGAGGGGGGGGGTACACGGGGGAGACGAGGGGGGGGGTACACGGGGGGAGACGAGGGGGGGGGTACACGGGGGGAGACGAGGGGGGGGGTACACGGGGGGAGATGAGGGGGGCTTGAGCACAGAGAGAGAGTTCGTGCCGTGTCGCTGTTCCTCCTCCTCGTCCACCGGCGGACCGGGGTCCAGAGGTCGCAACCGGGTACCCGATACCCGTACCCTACCCGATACCCGGCTACCCGTACCCGGCCAGGTACGTTTGCGACCCTGGTGCGGCCGGGTACGGGTACGGGTAGGCCGTGAGTCACTGGTGAGTCACCGTGTGTTACTCATTTCCCAACGTCTTGTCTCTTCTCACATTTCAAGTTCCTAGAATCAAACCACCCGAACCTGCAACATGGCTTCATCCCAGAGGTTGCAATCGGGTACCCGATACCCGTACCCGGCCGGGTACGGTTAGGGTACGGGTACGGCCGGGTACGGGTACGAGTACCCGTTTGCGACCCTGGTGCGGCCGGGTACGGGCAAGGAATCAAAACCCGTCTGCGACCTCTGCCGGGGTCTCACCGCTGTCGCAGCGCCGGCAGGGCAGGCACGTGTGGTGGCTGTTGGCGAAGGCGGTGAAGGTGCCCGCGGGGCAAGGCTCGCAGCGCCCCGCAGCCCCGAGCTCATCTGCCCGCAGGTACAGGCCTGGTGGAGGACACGGGGGGGGGGGGGGGGGGGGGGCGTGAGTCCGCGGCCTCGCGTGGCGCATCTACCAGTCAACCCGTGACCTCGCGTGGCGCATCGGCGGCGACAAGGCTCGAGACGCGCGGCCAGGAGCCCCTCTGGGTTCGTCTCCCGCACTCAGGGGCGGCTCTCCGTCTGCGCCGAGTGTGGACGTCGTGCCAGCGTTCTGCGTGGTGGCGCAGTGGGGAGCACGCGTGGTGCATCTACCAGTCAACCCGTAACACCTGGGGTCTGTCCCGCGACCTCGTGCACCTAGCCTGGCACACCAGTCAACCCATAGCACCTGGGGTCTGTCCCGTGACCTCCTGCACCTAGCCTGGCACACCAGTCAACCCGTAACACCTGGGGTCTGTCCCGCGACCTCGTGCACCTAGCCTGGCACACCAGTCAACCCATAACACCTGGGGTCTGTCCCGCGACCTCGTGCACCTAGCCTGGCACACCAGTCAACCCATAGCACCTGGGGTCTGTCCCGTGACCTCCTGCACCTAGCCTGGCACACGAGTCAACCCATAACACCTGGGGTCTGTCCCGTGACCTGGTGCACCTAGCCTGGCACACCAGTCAACCCATAACACCTGGGGTCTGTCCCGTGACCTCATGCACCTAGCCTGGCACATCAGTCAACCCATAACACCTTGAGTCTGTCCCGTGACCTCGTGCACCTAGCCTGGCACACGAGTCAACCCATAGCACCTGGGGTCTGTCCCGTGACCTCGTGCACCTAGCCTGGCACACGAGTCAACCCATAACACCTGGTGTCTGTCCCGTGAAACCGTGCACCTAGCCTGGCACACCAGTCAATTCATAACACCTGGGGTCTGTACCGTGATCTCCTGCCAGCAGCGAGCCTTCCACACCTCAGGTGACCGCTTTAACGTGCACCTAGCCTGGCACGAGCGATTTTTTTATGTTACCGCCACCAAGTGGCGAATGGCGACTATTGCTATTGAGAGTGAGCGAGTTGAGTGTGCGTGGTGTGTGTTCTCTCTCCATCGCTGTCAAGATCGGCCTCTGTAGAGGAGGAGGCTCGTGAAGGACGCTGCTGCTGCTACTGGGCAGTTGGGAGGCAGTCGCCCTCCAGCAACAACGGAGGGCAGAGGAGCGACGCTCACAACAACGAGCGGAGTGCCGGGCAGCTAAACTACAGCGAGTTGGCACAGTGGGTGGTACAGCTGGGTGCATCTACCGGTCATCTCAGTCAGCCATACCCATGCCACCTGCTGGGTCTGTCCCGAAACCCTTTGTCAGCGAGCCTTAGCGAATGGCGGCTATTGGTATTGGTTCGCTCTCTCCCCACTGTTCGTCGTGAAGTTTCCTGTGGGTTCTCACTCTCCTTAGCGACAAGCGCCATTCGCCACTAATTGACGTCACCACGGCACGTTGAGGCCACGTGAAGTGTCGAACGCCCGCGGGCAGGAGGTCACGGGACAGACCCGGCAGGTGGCCATGGGTTGTGGCGTGTGGATTAACGGCGGAAATGCGACCGGGTAGTGTGCTAAACCACAAAACACAACACCACCATCCTATCACTGGTGCGCCGGTTTATCTTGTAACAGGAGCTTGCTCATAATAACCGTTTTTGGGTTTAGATCGCGTTATTTATAAATGTGTCGTAACCCTCCACCGCCCGACACGGCCAATCAGTAAAAAAGTGTCACGTTGACAAAAGACAAATAGTTCACTGCTTTAGCCCACCGGTGTGTTGAAGCGTGGAACCACAACATTTACAATTTTTTGAGTAGCACGACGTTTCGCTGGTAATTGCATCCAGCATCATCGGGCAATTCGCCAGAATGGTAAGGCTCTGCTCTGTCTCCCGTTCAACACAACAGGAGCTTGCTTACAGCACTTGCCCCCAACAACGTGCGGAGGCTACACGGGGTCGCTTTGTCTTTTGGAAAGTTTTTTTTCATATAGCCTGAACAGACTCTTGGGGCAAGTGCTGTTAGCAAGGCCAAAAACTTCACGCGAGGGGGTAGGTGGCCAGCCCCACGCCCGGCCGCCTTTGTCTCCCCGGTGGCGATGTTTACTACACACTGCACCAGGTACTCATTTGAGGCTGAGTGGACGTAGGGAAGGCCCGGGACTGGTTCAGATAATCGTCATTGGTGTTGGCCGAGAGCGGGAATGGAAGTCGCGACGCCAAGTTCGTAGCTACACCACTACACCAACGCTCCCTACCACGCCACTTGCACAGCAGAATTGGCATTGAGAAAAACAACAACAACAACCGTCATGCTCCATAATGCAGGGTTTTTTGGGTTTTATCGCGTAAATATAAATGTGTCGTTAAACCCGCCACCACCCGACACAGCCAATTAGTAATGTTTGTCACGTAAACAGAACGTGGCCAATTCGTTACTAGTGCAGCACACCGGTTGTGTTGGAAAGCAAATCCACAACGTTTACAACGTGAGTACGACGCTCCGCCAGTAATTACAACTAGCATCATCAGGTGGCGGCCAGATTTGTGGAGAAATCCTCCTGTTTCACACATATTTACGCGATCTAACCCCCCAAAAAAAACACCTGTATTGTGGATATTGGTCGCGAAAGCTGCGCGTTAAACTGATCCGTAACGCTCACACACAGGCACACAAATCCCCAAGAACTCACTTCAACTGGGAAAAGCTGGCAGGACCCTCCTGAACGAAGAGACTCTGCGAGGCGTTCCCTCGCTTAACAAGCGTGGCGCGATATCTAGGGGATCAAATTTTTTCTTGCCGGTTTCAAAACGATGGAAAAATAATATGTTGAAACCACTTTGGCTGGAAATAAAACACATTCCTCCTGCGGAGGGAGCTGGTAGGAACGTCGGGTTGCTCGGTCAATGGCCTGCAGGGTCAACGGCGGCGTGGTGTATTCCGCAAATATGCCCGACTGTGAGTGCGGGCACAAGCCGGCGTGAGTAGGTTAAACGTTGAGTTTTATAAGGGCACCACGGGGTGACCAGCCCCTCCCCACCCAGCCCCACCCCTCCCACCCAGTCCTACCCTCCCCACCCAGCCCATCCCCACCGTCCCCACCCAGCCCCTCCCCACCCTCCCCACCCAGTCCCTCCCCACCCAGCCCCTCCCTCCCCACCCAGCCCCTCCCTGCACGACAGACACAATAATCCCCAGTGGGCTGGTGTAACCAGGAGGTTCCTACCAGTATTAATAGATAGATATATCTGCCCAACGTGAGCTATAAACGTTTTGATACTCGCATTGATCTTTGCGGCTGTTCGCTTCCTGGCGTTGTGCTCCCCGGTCTGACACTGGTACAAGGCGATAACGACGGATTGTCCTGGTGGTAGCCAATCAGTTTCAAAGACAATGTGTGCATTAGTATGAGAGCCATATTCTTGGTTCTTTCGGTAAAGTCACGTAGAAGGGAAATAATAAAATTAGAAAAATAAAATAATTACATTTGTTTGTTGATAAAAATAAAGAAATTGAATTTATTTTATTTCTATTATTCATTATTTTTATTATTTATTTTTTTCCTACGTGACTTTACCGAAAAAACCTAGGAGTATGAACCCTTGCAGTCACGAAAGCTTCAAAGCCTGTTTTATTGCCAGAAAGGGTATACACCGATTGTTATGATGATGTAATGATATTTATACCACCATCGGCCACTAAGTTTGAAAGTTCAACCTGACTGACCAGGTAAGAACTCGAAAAACCAGGACAGAGTCTCGTTCGCAAGAGTCACCTTGTGGCGACGACGTCATCATCATCACCACGGCGCTTGTGCCAGGCTAGGTGCACTTTTGAGGCTATGTTAAAGGGGCTGGCTACTGGCAGGAGGAGTTCACGTGACAGACCCAGGTGTTACGGGTTGAGTGACTGCTGTTGACTGGCAGATTCATACAAAGATCCCCCGAATAGCCTTTGACATACTGGGGGCAAGTGCTGTTAGCAAGGAGCACCTATGAAGGCCGGCACGGCACACGATGGCGTGGGGTGGCCAGCACCACGCCCGGCCGCCTTTGCCTCCCCAAGTGGCGATGTTGTTTTACAGAATCAGAATCTTTATTTAGACCGCAAAATCCGATGATCCGTGAAGCTCTTTTTCACAGACGTCCAGTCTGGAGGGGTCAGAGAGTTACGAAAAAAACGACACAAAAACACGCTCGGAGTTCAACGCGTAGGAGAGCTAAGCAAGTCACGAAATCTGAAGAAATAATAAATGAACAAAAGATTATAAGTGCAGTAAAACCTTGGATTGCGAATAAACTTGGTCTGCGAGTGTTTTGCAAGACGAGCAAAATTTGTAAATAAATTTGGTAAACGAGCGAGGTCTTGCAGTACGAGTACTGTAGTACGTACAGTATACGCTTTGTCTGTCGAGCGCCACGTGATCACAACTGAACCGATGGTTCTTCTCTCTCTCGCTGCGGCATTGTGGGTAATCGTCTCCCATGCTCGGTCTCAGTCGGCGTGCCTCACTCGTATAGTCAACATCCGTGCGAGCGTAGACTGTTTACTAAAGTGTTGTGACCACGAGTTTGTGTACGTAAAGCATTTTAAAAATTTTGTGTCCAAGTGTAGCGACTGTTCTTTAGTAAGTGTCCTGCAAGTGAAAGTCGTCCTACACAATAACCCTCCTCCTCCTCCTCTCTCGTCTCCCTCACACCAGCCACGATTAAATGTAATGAATACATTTGATTACTTGATATTAAACTTAAATAATACAATTATAAAAAAGGTATTTTGTATTCATCATTTTTATATGAATACAGTATTTTTGGGTTATGGAACGAATCATCTGAGTTTCCATGATTTCTTATGGGGAAATTCGCTTTGATATACGAGTGCTTTGGATTACGAACACGTTCCCGGAACGAATTATGCTCGCAATCCAAGGTTTTACTGTACAAATTACTCAAGCACATCAATTATTTCCGATTATTCAACACTAACTCCCATGCTTTGCACATCGCACCAGGTACTACTTTCATCGTCACCAGGTGAGGCCCCGCAGAGCCGCGACGCAGCACTCTTTCAGAAGCGACCTGGCGATCGCAAATGATAGCCCAACCAATCGACTTATCACCCTGTGGAAATGTACAGCAGCCAAATAGTCGAAACGCGTGATGCCGATTCTAAATTGTCGAGGGAAATACCAGAGGCCTCGCAGTAAAATCCACGCGACCACGGGGAGAGAGAGAGAGAGAAACACGCAAACTTCAAATATACAGCAGCAGGCATCAGGGGTCGGGATCGAACCCGCGACCTCCTGCACACCAGGCGAGGTAGTTAACATCTCCTAGCCACCGTGATGATGATGGGGAGAGAGACACGCAAACTCCAAATATACAGCAGCAGGCGTCAGGGTAGGGATCGAACCCACGACCTCCTGTATACCAGGCGAGGTAGTTAACATCTCCTAGCCACCGTGATGATGATGAGATAGAGAGACACGCAAACTCCAAATATACAGCAGCAGGCGTCAGGGGTCGGGATCGAACCCACGACCTCCTGTATACCAGGCGAGGTAGTTAACATCTCCTAGCCACCGTGATGATGATGGGGAGAGAGAGACACGCAAACTCCAAATATACAGCAGCAGGCGTCAGGGGTCGGGATCGAACCCACGACCTCGCGTGTACCAGGCGAGGTAGTTAACATCTCCTAGCCACCGTGATGATGATGATGAGAGACACCGCAAAGTCTACATATACAGCAGCAGGCGTCAGGGTCGGGATCGAACCCACGACCTCCTGTATACCAGGCGAGGTGGTTAACATCTCCTAGCCACCGTGATGATGATGATGAGATAGAGAGACACGCAAACTCCAAATATACAGCAGCAGGCGTCAGGGGTCGGGATCGAACCCACGACCTAGCGTGTACATCAGGCGAGGTAGTCAACATCTCGGCAGCGCGGTGCCCCTCGGCCGAGGGGAGGGTTCTCATCGTCATCCCAGATGTTGGTGTCCGTGAACGGGAATTGTACTCGGGTCGCCATTTCGTTGAATTACCATTTGTGGCCAAGTCGCTTCCCGTTAAATAAAAAGCTGCATAGCTCAGTATAAGAGTTCGTGTCACAGCTGCACTAAGGGGCCGTCCATAAATGACGTCACGCGATTTTGGACGATTTTTGACCCCCCCCCCTCCTCCCTCGTCACACGGCGTCACAAAAAGTCAGACCCCCCCCTCAAATATGACGTCACAAAGCTCTGCCCCCCCCCCCCCAAATAAAACATGCTTCAAATCGCTTTAAACTGTTGTCATTGTAGTGCGTATTTAATGTGGCGCTGCACTCTGATGTTGTAGGAGAAAACATTTACTACGAAGTCTATTTAATTAAGTAGAGCGTGTTGTCTACATTTATTTAAAGTTGCGCATTTTGATGTGACGTCACACATCGTCACACATGTCTGACCCCCCCCTAGGTGCGTGACGTCATTTATGGACGGCCCCCAACCATTGCATGGCGCTGTCCATACCGCCCCTCCCCCCTCCCCCCTCTCACCGGCATCACACAGGAAGCGTCCTCCCCGCGCCTCGAGATGCGGGTGACTCATGGGAGGGGCTCCAACCCCCGGCACCTGGAGGTGGGGGCAAGGGGGGGTGGGAGCAGAGGGGTGGGGGGCAGAGGGGGGGGGCAGAGGGTGGGGGCAGGGGGGGGGTGGGGGCAGGGGGGGTGGGGGCAGAGGGGGTGGGGGCAGGGGGGGTGGGGGCAGGGGGGGATGGGGGCAGAGGGGGTGAGGGCAGGGGGGGATGGGGGCAGAGGGGGGTGGGGGCAGAGGGGGGGTGGGGGCAGAGGGGGTGGGGGCAGAGGGGGGTGGGGGCAGAGGGGGTGGGGGCAGGGGGGGGGTGGGAGCAGAGGGGGGTGGGGGCAGAGGGGGGTGGGGGCAGAGAGGGGTGGGGGCAGAGGGGGGTGGGAGCAGAGAGGGGTGGGGGCATGAGAGGGGGGGGGGTTATGGGCAGTAGGTAACATGAGTGATGGAGTGGGTGGGTCCGATCTCAGTGTCGTTCACGGCAAATTCGCGCGGGACTTTCCGCGTGTCGCAATCCGCGCTTGACTCGCGGTACTGTTGGACTTTCTTTCGCACCGTACGTAGCCAACCGTGCTCCAAAAGACAAAGCGACCCCGTGTAGCCTCCGCATGTTGTTGGGGCCAAGTGCTGTAAGCAAGCAAGCTCCTGCTACGAGATAAAACGGCGCAGCAGTGATAGATGTTGGTGGTGGTGGTTGTGGTGTCGTCAACGCTGTACCCGGTCGCATTTTCGCCTTTAGTCCACACGGCGCCATTCAACTCGGGGGCTGTTTTTTGTCAGTAGCGACTCTGTAAATGAGGGGCCGTCCATAAATGACGTCACGCGATTTTGGCCGATTTTTGACCCCCCCCTCCCCCCCTCGTCACACGGCGTCACAAAGTCAGACCACCCTCCTCAAATATGACGTCACAAAGCTCTGCCCCCCCACCCCCCAAAACCATGTTTCCATTTAGAAAATTAAACATGCTTCAAATCGCTTTAAACTATTGTCATTGTAGTGCGTATTTAATGTGGCGCTGAACTCTGATGTTGTAGGAGAATTTTTTTATTTAAAAGGAGGCGTTGGAAAGCTGACATTTTGCATAAAATTCACTTGAAAATATTCAACGTCTAACTAAAACTGCAGATGTTCAGAATATGATATTGAAATCCTCTTATAATTATAAAATATGAAAAGTAATTATAACTATAATAAAAAAAATACTTGAAACTTTGTAGTAGAATGAAGCAAAATGGAGAGTACAATTATAACAATCACATATTCATTCCACAGAATGAAAAGCCCTGGTAGAATCATTCAAATCAAAATGTTTAATAACAATCATTCAAAAAATTTACAAAAATGTATGCTTCTCCATTCTCCTATGTCGATGTGGTTTTTATTTTTGAAAACTCATTTAAGGCCGAGTCAACCGAGAGGAGGAAGGCTCAGCCGCGGCCGGGGGATGGCCTCGAGCAGTGCGCTAATCACTGCGCCACCGCTCCTCCTTCCAAGATTGTCAGGTAGTGGGGGGGGCAGGCAAACCCCTCCAGCAATGAGGAGTTGTTAGTGTGTAAGGGGTTGTTAGTGTGTAAGGAGTTGTTAGTGTGTAAGGGGTTGTTAGTGAGTGAGGAGTTGTTAGTGAGTGAGGAGTTGTTAGTGAGTGAGGAGTTGTTAGTGAGCGAGGAGTTGTTAGTGAGTAAGGAGTTGTTAGTGAGTAAGGAGTTGTTAGTGTGTAAGGAGTTGTTAGTGAGTGAGGAGTTGTTAGTGAGTGAGGAGTTGTTAGTGAGTGAGGAGTTGTTAGTGAGTAAGGAGTTGTTAGTGAGTAAGGAGTTGTTAGTGAGTGAGGAGTTGTTAGTGAGTGAGGAGTTGTTAGTGAGTAAGGAGTTGTTAGTGAGTGAGGAGTTGTTAGTGAGTGAGGAGTTGTTAGTGAGTGAGGAGTTGTTAGTGAGTGAGGAGTTGTTAGTGAGTGAGGAGTTGTTAGTGAGTGAGGAGTTGTTGGTGAGTGAGGAGTTGTTAGTGAGTGAGGAGTTGTTAGTGAGTGAGGAGTTGTTAGTGAGTGAGGAGTTGTTAGTGAGTGAGGAGTTGTTAGTGAGTGAGGAGTTGTTAGTGAGTGAGGAGTTGTTAGTGAGTAAGGAGTTGTTAGTGAGTGAGGAGTTGTTAGTGTGTAAGAAGTTAGTGTGTGAGGAGTTGTTAGTGTGTAAGGAGTTGTTAGTGTGTAAGGAGTTGTTAGTGTGTAAGGAGTTGTTAGTGAGTAAGGAGTTGTTAGTGAGTAAGGAGTTGTTAGTGTGTAAGAAGTTAGTGTGTAAGGAGTTGTTAGTGTGTAAGGAGTTGTTAGTGTGTAAGGAGTTGTTAGTGAGTAAGGAGTTGTTAGTGTGTAAGGAGTTGTTAGTGAGTGAGGAGTTGTTAGTGAGTAAGGAGTTGTTAGTGTGTAAGGAGTTGTTAGTGAGTAAGGAGTTGTTAGTGAGTAAGGAGTTGTTAGTGTGTAAGGAGTTGTTAGTGTGTAAGGAGTTGTTAGTGTGTAAGGAGTTGTTAGTGAGTAAGGAGTTGTTAGTGTGTAAGGAGTTGTTAGTGTGTAAGGAGTTGTTAGTGAGTAAGGAGTTGTTAGTGTGTAAGGAGTTGTTAGTGAGTAAGGAGTTGTTAGTGAGTAAGGAGTTGTTAGTGTGTAAGGAGTTGTTAGTGAGTGAGGAGTTGTTAGTGAGTAAGGAGTTGTTAGTGTGTAAGGAGTTGTTAGTGAGTAAGGAGTTGTTAGTGTGTAAGGAGTTGTTGGTGAGTAAGGAGTTGTTAGTGTGTAAGGAGTTGTTAGTGAGTGAGGAGTTGTTGGTGAGTAAGGAGTTGTTAGTGAGTGAGGAGTTGTTAGTGAGTGAGGAGTTGTTAGTGTGTAAGGAGTTGTTGGTGAGTAAGGAGTTGTTAGTGAGTAAGGAGTTGTTAGTGAGTAAGGAGTTGTTGGTGAGTAAGGAGTTGTTAGTGAGTGAGGAGTTGTTAGTGAGTGAGGAGTTGTTGGTGAGTAAGGAGTTGTTAGTGAGTAAGGAGTTGTTAGTGAGTGAGGAGTTGTTAGTGAGTGAGGAGTTGTTGGTGAGTAAGGAGTTGTTAGTGTGTAAGGAGTTGTTAGTGAGTAAGGAGTTGTTAGTGAGTGAGGAGTTGTTAGTGAGTGAGGAGTTGTTAGTGAGTGAGGAGTTGTTAGTGTGTAAGGAGTTGTTAGTGAGTAAGGAGTTGTTAGTGTGTAAGGAGTTGTTAGTGAATAAGGAGTTGTTAGTGTGTAAGGAGTTGTTAGTGAGTGAGGAGTTGTTAGCGTGTAAGGAGTTGTTAGTGAATAAGGAGTTGTTAGTGAGTAAGGAGTTGTTAGTGTGTAAGGAGTTGTTAGTGTGTAAGGAGTTGTTAGTGTGTAAGGAGTTGTTAGTGAGTGAGGAGTTGTTAGTGAGTGAGGAGTTGTTAGTGAGTAAGGAGTTGTTAGTGTGTAAGGAGTTGTTAGTGAGTGAGGAGTTGTTAGTGTGTAAGGAGTTGTTAGTGAGTGAGGAGTTGTTAGTGAGTGAGGAGTTGTTAGTGTGTAAGGAGTTGTTAGTGAGTGAGGAGTTGTTAGTGTGTAAGGAGTTGTTAGTGTGTAAGGAGTTGTTAGTGTGTAAGGAGTTGTTAGTGAGTAAGGAGTTGTTAGTGAGTGAGGAGTTGTTAGTGTGTAAGGAGTTGTTAGTGAGTGAGGAGTTGTTAGTGTGTAAGGAGTTGTTAGTGAGTGAGGAGTTGTTAGTGTGTAAGGAGTTGTTAGTGTGTAAGGAGTTGTTAGTGAGTGAGGAGTTGTTAGTGAGTAAGGAGTTGTTAGTGAGTGAGGAGTTGTTAGTGTGTAAGGAGTTGTTAGTGAGTGAGGAGTTGTTAGTGTGTAAGGAGTTGTTAGTGAGTGAGGAGTTGTTAGTGAGTGAGGAGTTGTTAGTGAGTGAGGAGTTGTTAGTGAGTAAGGAGTTGTTAGTGAGTGAGGAGTTGTTAGTGAGTGAGGAGTTGTTAGTGAGTAAGGAGTTGTTAGTGAGTGAGGAGTTGTTAGTGAGTAAGGAGTTGTTAGTGAGTAAGGAGTTGTTAGTGAGTAAGGAGTTGTTAGTGAGTGAGGAGTTGTTAGTGAGTAAGGAGTTGTTAGTGAGTGAGGAGTTGTTAGTGAGTAAGGAGTTGTTAGTGAGTGAGGAGTTGTTAGTGAGTAAGGAGTTGTTAGTGAGTAAGGAGTTGTTAGTGTGTAAGGAGTTGTTAGTGAGTGAGGAGTTGTTAGTGTGTAAGGAGTTGTTAGTGAGTGAGGAGTTGTTAGTGTGTAAGGAGTTGTTAGTGAGTAAGGAGTTGTTAGTGAGTGAGGAGTTGTTAGTGAGTAAGGAGTTGTTAGTGAGTAAGGAGTTGTTAGTGAGTGAGGAGTTGTTAGTGAGTAAGGAGTTGTTAGTGAGTGAGGAGTTGTTAGTGAGTAAGGAGTTGTTAGTGAGTGAGGAGTTGTTAGTGAGTAAGGAGTTGTTAGTGAGTAAGGAGTTGTTAGTGAGTGAGGAGTTGTTAGTGAGTGAGGAGTTGTTAGTGAGTAAGGAGTTGTTAGTGAGTGAGGAGTTGTTAGTGAGTGAGGAGTTGTTAGTGAGTAAGGAGTTGTTAGTGAGTAAGGAGTTGTTAGTGAGTGAGGAGTTGTTAGTGTGTAAGGAGTTGTTAGTGTGTAAGGAGTTGTTAGTGAGTAAGGAGTTGTTAGTGTGTAAGGAGTTGTTAGTGTGTAAGGAGTTGTTAGTGAGTGAGGAGTTGTTAGTGTGTAAGGAGTTGTTAGTGTGTAAGGAGTTGTTAGTGAGTGAGGAGTTGTTAGTGAGTAAGGAGTTGTTAGTGAGTGAGGAGTTGTTAGTAAGTAAGGAGTTGTTAGTGAGTAAGGAGTTGTTAGTGAGTAAGGAGTTGTTAGTGAGTGAGGAGTTGTTAGTAAGTAAGGAGTTGTTAGTGAGAAAGGAGTTGTTAGTGTGTAAGGAGTTGTTAGTGAGTAAGGAGTTGTTAGTGAGTAAGGAGTTGTTAGTGAGTGAGGAGTTGTTAGTGAGTAAGGAGTTGTTAGTGAGTAAGGAGTTGTTAGTGAGTAAGGAGTTGTTAGTGAGTGAGGAGTTGTTAGTGAGTAAGGAGTTGTTAGTGAGTAAGGAGTTGTTAGTGAGTGAGGAGTTGTTAGTGAGTAAGGAGTTGTTAGTGAGTGAGGAGTTGTTAGTGAGTAAGGAGTTGTTAGTGAGTGAGGAGTTGTTAGTGAGTAAGGAGTTGTTAGTGAGTGAGGAGTTGTTAGTGAGTAAGGAGTTGTTAGTGAGTGAGGAGTTGTTAGTGAGTAAGGAGTTGTTAGTGAGTGAGGAGTTGTTAGTGAGTAAGGAGTTGTTAGTGAGTGAGGAGTTGTTAGTGAGTAAGGAGTTGTTAGTGAGTGAGGAGTTGTTGGTGAGTGAGGAGTTGTTGGTGAGTGAGGAGTTGTTAGTGAGTGAGGAGTTGTTAGTGAGTGAGGAGTTGTTAGTGAGTGAGGAGTTGTTGGTGAGTGAGGAGTTGTTGGTGAGTGAGGAGTTGTTAGTGAGTGAGGAGTTGTTAGTGAGTGAGGAGTTGTTAGTGTGTAAGGAGTTGTTAGTGTGTAATGAGTTGTTAGTGTGTAATGAGTTGTTAGTGTGTAATGAGTTGTTAGTGTGTAATGAGTTGTTAGTGTGTAATGAGTTGTTAGTGTGTAATGAGTTGTTAGTGTGTAATGAGTTGTTAGTGAGTAAGGAGTTGTTAGTGAGTAATGAGTTGTTAGTGAGTAAGGAGTTGTTAGTGTGTAATGAGTTGTTAGTGTGTAATGAGTTGTTAGTGTGTAATGAGTTGTTAGTGTGTAATGAGTTGTTAGTGTGTAATGAGTTGTTAGTGTGTAATGAGTTGTTAGTGTGTAATGAGTTGTTAGTGTGTAATGAGTTGTTAGTGAGTAAGGAGTTGTTAGTGAGTGAGGAGTTGTTAGTGAGTAAGGAGTTGTTAGTGAGTAAGGAGTTGTTAGTGTGTAATGAGTTGTTAGTGAGTAATGAGTTGTTAGTGAGTAGGGAGTTGTTAGCGAGTAAGGAGTTGTTAGTGAGTGAGGAGTTGTTAGTGAGTAAGGAGTTGTTAGTGTGTAATGAGTTGTTAGTGAGTAAGGAGTTGTTAGTGAGTGAGGAGTTGTTAGTGAGTGAGGAGTTGTTAGTGAGTAAGGAGTTGTTAGTGAGTGAGGAGTTGTTAGTGAGTGAGGAGTTGTTAGTGAGTGAGGAGTTGTTAGTGAGTGAGGAGTTGTTAGTGAGTGAGGAGTTGTTAGTGAGTGAGGAGTTGTTAGTGAGTGAGGAGTTGTTAGTGAGTGAGGAGTTGATAGTGAGTGAGGAGTTGTTGGTGAGTGAGGAGTTGTTAGTGAGTGAGGAGTTGTTAGTGAGTGAGGAGTTGTTAGTGAGTAAGGAGTTGTTAGTGAGTGAGGAGTTGTTAGTGAGTAAGGAGTTGTTAGTGAGTGAGGAGTTGTTAGTGAGTGAGGAGTTGTTAGTGAGTAAGGAGTTGTTAGTGAGTAAGGAGTTGTTAGTGAGTAAGGAGTTGTTAGTGAGTGAGGAGTTGTTAGTGAGTAAGGAGTTGTTAGTGAGTGAGGAGTTGTTAGTGAGGAGTTGTTAGTGAGTAAGGAGTTGTTAGTGAGGAGTTGTTAGTGAGTGAGGAGTTGTTAGTGAGTGAGGAGTTGTTAGTGAGTAAGGAGTTGTTAGTGAGGAGTTGTTAGTGAGGAGTTGTTAGTGAGTGAGGAGTTGTTAGTGAGTGAGGAGTTGTTAGTGAGTAAGGAGTTGTTAGTGAGGAGTTGTTAGTGAGTGAGGAGTTGTTAGTGTGTAAGGAGTTGTTAGTGTGTAAGGAGTTGTTAGTGAGGAGTTGTTAGTGAGTGAGGAGTTGTTAGTGTGTAAGGAGTTGTTAGTGAGTGAGGAGTTGTTAGTGTGTAAGGAGTTGTTAGTGAGGAGTTGTTAGTGAGTGAGGAGTTGTTAGTGAGGAGTTGTTAGTGAGTAAGGAGTTGTTAGTGAGTAAGGAGTTGTTAGTGAGTGAGGAGTTGTTAGTGTGTAAGGAGTTGTTAGTGAGTGAGGAGTTGTTAGTGAGGAGTTGTTAGTGAGGAGTTGTTAGTGAGTGAGGAGTTGTTAGTGAGTAAGGAGTTGTTAGTGAGTAAGGAGTTGTTAGTGAGTAAGGAGTTGTTAGTGAGGAGTTGTTAGTGAGTAAGGAGTTGTTAGTGAGTAAGGAGTTGTTAGTGAGTAAGGAGTTGTTAGTGAGTAAGGAGTTGTTAGTGAGGAGTTGTTAGTGAGTAAGGAGTTGTTAGTGAGTGAGGAGTTGTTAGTGAGGAGTTGTTAGTGAGTAAGGAGTTGTTAGTGAGTAAGGAGTTGTTAGTGAGGAGTTGTTAGTGAGTAAGGAGTTGTTAGTGAGGAGTTGTTAGTGAGTGAGGAGTTGTTAGTGAGGAGTTGTTAGTGAGGAGTTGTTAGTGAGTAAGGAGTTGTTAGTGAGTAAGGAGTTGTTAGTGAGGAGTTGTTAGTGAGTGAGGAGTTGTTAGTGAGGAGTTGTTAGTGAGTAAGGAGTTGTTAGTGAGTAAGGAGTTGTTAGTGAGGAGTTGTTAGTGAGTAAGGAGTTGTTAGTGAGTGAGGAGTTGTTAGTGAGTAAGGAGTTGTTAGTGAGTAAGGAGTTGTTAGTGAGTAAGGAGTTGTTAGTGAGTGAGGAGTTGTTAGTGAGTAAGGAGTTGTTAGTGAGGAGTTGTTAGTGAGTAAGGAGTTGTTAGTGAGTAAGGAGTTGTTAGTGAGTAAGGAGTTGTTAGTGAGGAGTTGTTAGTGAGTAAGGAGTTGTTAGTGAGTGAGGAGTTGTTAGTGAGTAAGGAGTTGTTAGTGAGTGAGGAGTTGTTAGTGAGTGAGGAGTTGTTAGTGAGTGAGGAGTTGTTAGTGAGTGAGGAGTTGTTAGTGAGTAATGAGTTGTTAGTGAGTGAGGAGTTGTTGGTGAGTGAGGAGTTGTTAGTGAGTAAGGAGTTGTTAGTGAGTGAGGAGTTGTTAGTGAGTGAGGAGTTGTTAGTGAGTGAGGAATTTTTAGTGAGTGAGGAGTTGTTAGTGTGTAAGGAGTTGTTGGGTGAGTGAGGAGTTGTTAGTGAGTGAGGAGTTGTTAGTGAGTGAGGAGTTGTTAGTGAGTGAGGAGTTGTTAGTGAGTGAGGAGTTGTTAGTGTGTAAGGAGTTGTTAGTGAGTGAGGAGTTGTTAGTGAGTGAGGAGTTGTTAGTGAGTGAGGAGTTGTTAGTGTGTAAGGAGTTGTTGGTGAGTAAGGAGTTGTTAGTGAGTGAGGAGTTGTTAGTGAGTAAGGAGTTGTTAGTGAGTGAGGAGTTGTTAGTGAGGAGTTGTTAGTGTGTAAGGAGTTGTTAGTGTGTAAGGAGTTGTTAGTGAGTGAGGAGTTGTTAGTGAGTGAGGAGTTGTTAGTGAGTGAGGAGTTGTTAGTGTGTAAGGAGTTGTTAGTGAGTGAGGAGTTGTTAGTGAGTGAGGAGTTGTTAGTGAGTGAGGAGTTGTTAGTGTGTAAGGAGTTGTTAGTGTGTAAGGAGTTGTTAGTGAGTGAGGAGTTGTTAGTGAGTGAGGAGTTGTTAGTGTGTAAGGAGTTGTTAGTGAGTGAGGAGTTGTTAGTGAGTAAGGAGTTGTTAGTGAGTGAGGAGTTGTTAGTGAGTGAGGAGTTGTTAGTGAGTGAGGAGTTGTTAGTGAGTGAGGAGTTGTTAGTGAGTAAGGAGTTGTTAGTGAGTGAGGAGTTGTTAGTGAGTAAGGAGTTGTTAGTGAGTGAGGAGTTGTTAGTGAGTAAGGAGTTGTTAGTGAGTGAGGAGTTGTTAGTGAGTAAGGAGTTGTTAGTGAGTGAGGAGTTGTTAGTGAGTGAGGAGTTGTTAGTGAGTAAGGAGTTGTTAGTGAGTGAGGAGTTGTTAGTGAGTGAGGAGTTGTTAGTGAGTGAGGAGTTGTTAGTGAGTGAGGAGTTGTTAGTGAGTGAGGAGTTGTTAGTGAGTAAGGAGTTGTTGGTGAGTGAGGAGTTGTTAGTGAGTGAGGAGTTGTTAGTGAGTAGGGAGTTGTTAGTGAGTGAGGAGTTGTTAGTGAGTAAGGAGTTGTTGGTGAGTGAGGAGTTGTTAGTGAGTGAGGAGTTGTTAGTGAGTGAGGAGTTGTTGGTGAGTGAGGAGTTGTTAGTGAGTGAGGAGTTGTTAGTGTGTAAGGAGTTGTTAGTGAGTGAGGAGTTGTTAGTGAGTGAGGAGTTGTTAGTGAGTGAGGAGTTGTTAGTGTGTAAGGAGTTGTTAGTGAGTGAGGAGTTGTTAGTGAGTGAGGAGTTGTTAGTGAGTGAGGAGTTGTTAGTGTGTAAGGAGTTGTTAGTGAGTAAGGAGTTGTTAGTAAGGAGTTGTTAGTGTGTAAGGAGTTGTTAGTGAGTAAGGAGTTGTTAGTGAGTGAGGAGTTGTTAGTGAGTGAGGAGTTGTTAGTGAGTAAGGAGTTGTTAGTAAGGAGTTGTTAGTGAGTGAGGAGTTGTTAGTAAGGAGTTGTTAGTGTGTAAGGAGTTGTTAGTGAGTGAGGAGTTGTTAGTGTGTAAGGAGTTGTTAGTGTGTAAGGAGTTGTTAGTGTGTAAGGAGTTGTTAGTGTGTAAGGAGTTGTTAGTGTGTAAGGAGTTGTTAGTGTGTAAGGAGTTGTTAGTGAGTAAGGAGTTGTTAGTGTGTAAGGAGTTGTTAGTGAGTAAGGAGTTGTTAGTGAGTAAGGAGTTGTTAGTGAGTGAGGAGTTGTTAGTGAGTGAGGAGTTGTTAGTGAGTGAGGAGTTGTTAGTGTGTAAGGAGTTGTTAGTGTGTAAGGAGTTGTTAGTGAGTAAGGAGTTGTTAGTGTGTAAGGAGTTGTTAGTGAGTAAGGAGTTGTTAGTGTGTAAGGAGTTGTTAGTGAGTGAGGAGTTGTTAGTGAGTAAGGAGTTGTTAGTGAGTAAGGAGTTGTTAGTGTGTAAGGAGTTGTTAGTGTGTAAGGAGTTGTTAGTGAGTAAGGAGTTGTTAGTGTGTAAGGAGTTGTTAGTGAGTAAGGAGTTGTTAGTGTGTAAGGAGTTGTTAGTGTGTAAGGAGTTGTTAGTGTGTAAGGAGTTGTTAGTGAGTGAGGAGTTGTTAGTGAGTAAGGAGTTGTTAGTGAGTAAGGAGTTGTTAGTGTGTAAGGAGTTGTTAGTGTGTAAGGAGTTGTTAGTGAGTAAGGAGTTGTTAGTGTGTAAGGAGTTGTTGGTGAGTGAGGAGTTGTTAGTGAGTGAGGAGTTGTTAGTGAGTAAGGAGTTGTTAGTGAGTGAGGAGTTGTTAGTGAGTGAGGAGTTGTTAGTGAGTAAGGAGTTGTTAGTGAGTGAGGAGTTGTTAGTGAGTGAGGAGTTGTTGGTGAGTGAGGAGTTGTTAGTGAGTGAGGAGTTGTTAGTGAGTAAGGAGTTGTTAGTGAGTGAGGAGTTGTTAGTGAGTAAGGAGTTGTTAGTGAGTGAGGAGTTGTTAGTGAGTGAGGAGTTGTTAGTGAGTAAGGAGTTGTTAGTGAGTGAGGAGTTGTTAGTGAGTAAGGAGTTGTTAGTGAGTGAGGAGTTGTTAGTGAGTGAGGAGTTGTTAGTGAGTAAGGAGTTGTTAGTGAGTGAGGAGTTGTTAGTGAGTGAGGAGTTGTTGGTGAGTGAGGAGTTGTTAGTGAGTGAGGAGTTGTTAGTGAGTAAGGAGTTGTTGGTGAGTGAGGAGTTGTTAGCGAGTAAGGAGTTGTTAGTGAGTGAGGAGTTGTTAGTGAGTAAGGAGTTGTTGGTGAGTGAGGAGTTGTTGGTGAGTGAGGAGTTGTTAGCGAGTAAGGAGTTGTTAGTGAGTAAGGAGTTGTTGGTGAGTGAGGAGTTGTTAGCGAGTAAGGAGTTGTTAGTGAGTGAGGAGTTGTTGGTGAGTGAGGAGTTGTTAGCGAGTAAGGAGTTGTTAGTGAGTAAGGAGTTGTTGGTGAGTGAGGAGTTGTTGGTGAGTGAGGAGTTGTTAGCGAGTAAGGAGTTGTTAGTGAGTAAGGAGTTGTTGGTGAGTGAGGAGTTGTTAGCGAGTAAGGAGTTGTTGGTGAGTGAGGAGTTGTTAGCGAGTAAGGAGTTGTTAGTGAGTAAGGAGTTGTTGGTGAGTGAGGAGTTGTTGGTGAGTGAGGAGTTGTTAGCGAGTAAGGAGTTGTTAGTGAGTAAGGAGTTGTTGGTGAGTGAGGAGTTGTTAGCGAGTAAGGAGTTGTTAGTGAGTGAGGAGTTGTTGGTGAGTGAGGAGTTGTTAGCGAGTAAGGAGTTGTTAGTGAGTAAGGAGTTGTTGGTGAGTGAGGAGTTGTTAGCGAGTAAGGAGTTGTTAGTGAGTAAGGAGTTGTTAGTGAGTGAGGAGTTGTTGGTGAGTGAGGAGTTGTTAGCGAGTAAGGAGTTGTTAGTGAGTAAGGAGTTGTTGGTGAGTGAGGAGTTGTTAGCGAGTAAGGAGTTGTTAGTGAGTAAGGAGTTGTTAGTGAGTGAGGAGTTGTTGGTGAGTGAGGAGTTGTTAGTGAGTAAGGAGTTGTTAGTGAGTAAGGAGTTGTTAGTGAGTGAGGAGTTGTTAGTGAGTAAGGAGTTGTTAGTGAGTAAGGAGTTGTTAGTGAGTAAGGAGTTGTTAGTGAGTAAGGAGTTGTTAGTGAGTGAGGAGTTGTTGGTGAGTGAGGAGTTGTTAGTGAGTGAGGAGTTGTTAGTGAGTAAGGAGTTGTTAGTGAGTGAGGAGTTGTTGGTGAGTGAGGAGTTGTTAGCGAGTAAGGAGTTGTTAGTGAGTAAGGAGTTGTTAGTGAGTAAGGAGTTGTTAGTGAGTAAGGAGTTGTTAGTGAGTGAGGAGTTGTTAGTGAGTAAGGAGTTGTTAGTGAGTAAGGAGTTGTTAGTGAGTAAGGAGTTGTTAGTGAGTGAGGAGTTGTTAGTGAGTAAGGAGTTGTTAGTGTGTAAGGAGTTGTTAGTGAGTAAGGAGTTGTTAGTGAGTAAGGAGTTGTTAGTGAGTGAGGAGTTGTTAGTGAGTAAGGAGTTGTTAGTGAGTAAGGAGTTGTTAGTGAGTAAGGAGTTGTTAGTGAGTGAGGAGTTGTTAGTGAGTAAGGAGTTGTTAGTGAGTAAGGAGTTGTTAGTGAGTAAGGAGTTGTTAGTGAGTAGGGAGTTGTTAGTGAGTAAGGAGTTGTTAGTGTGTAAGGAGTTGTTAGTGAGTAAGGAGTTGTTAGTGAGTAAGGAGTTGTTAGTGTGTAAGGAGTTGTTAGTGAGTAGGGAGTTGTTAGTGAGTAAGGAGTTGTTAGTGAGTGAGGAGTTGTTAGTGAGTGAGGAGTTGTTAGTGAGTGAGGAGTTGTTAGTGAGTGAGGAGTTGTTAGTGAGTGAGGAGTTGTTAGTGAGTGAGGAGTTGTTAGTGAGTAAGGAGTTGTTAGTGAGTAAGGAGTTGTTGGTGAGTGAGGAGTTGTTAGTGAGTAAGGAGTTGTTAGTGAGTGAGGAGTTGTTAGTGAGTAAGGAGTTGTTAGTGAGTAAGGAGTTGTTAGTGAGTGAGGAGTTGTTAGTGAGTGAGGAGTTGTTAGTGAGTAAGGAGTTGTTGTGAGTGAGGAGTTGTTAGTGAGTAAGGAGTTGTTAGTGAGTGAGGAGTTGTTAGTGAGTAAGGAGTTGTTAGTGAGTAAGGAGTTGTTAGTGAGTAAGGAGTTGTTAGTGAGTGAGGAGTTGTTAGTGAGTAAGGAGTTGTTAGTGAGTAAGGAGTTGTTAGTGATAAGGAGTTGTTAGTGAGTAAGGAGTTGTTAGTGTGTAAGGAGTTGTTAGTGAGTGAGGAGTTGTTAGTGAGTAAGGAGTTGTTAGTGAGTAAAGAGTTGTTAGTGAGTGAGGAGTTGTTAGTGAGTAAGGAGTTGTTAGTGAGTAAGGAGTTGTTAGTGAGTAAGGAGTTGTTGGTGAGTGAGGAGTTGTTAGTGAGTGAGGAGTTGTTAGTGAGTAAGGAGTTGTTAGTGTGTAAGGAGTTGTTAGTGAGTAAGGAGTTGTTAGTGAGTAAGGAGTTGTTAGCGAGTGAGGAGTTGTTAGTGAGTGAGGAGTTGTTAGTGAGTAAGGAGTTGTTAGTGAGTAAGGAGTTGTTAGTGTGTAAGGAGTTGTTAGTGAGTAAGGAGTTGTTAGTGTGTAAGGAGTTGTTAGTGAGTAAGGAGTTGTTAGTGAGTGAGGAGTTGTTAGTGAGTGAGGAGTTGTTAGTGTGTAAGGAGTTGTTAGTGAGTAAGGAGTTGTTAGTGTGTAAGGAGTTGTTAGTGAGTAAGGAGTTGTTAGTGAGTGAGGAGTTGTTAGTGAGTGAGGAGTTGTTAGTGAGTAAGGAGTTGTTAGTGTGTAAGGAGTTGTTAGTGAGTGAGGAGTTGTTAGTGAGTGAGGAGTTGTTAGTGAGTAAGGAGTTGTTAGTGAGTAAGGAGTTGTTAGTGTGTAAGGAGTTGTTAGTGAGTGAGGAGTTGTTAGTGTGTAAGGAGTTGTTAGTGAGTAAGGAGTTGTTAGTGTGTAAGGAGTTGTTGGTGAGTAAGGAGTTGTTAGTGTGTAAGGAGTTGTTAGTGAGTAAGGAGTTGTTAGTGTGTAAGGAGTTGTTGGTGAGTGAGGAGTTGTTAGTGAGTAAGGAGTTGTTAGTGAGTAAGGAGTTGTTAGTGTGTAAGGAGTTGTTAGTGTGTAAGGAGTTGTTGGTGAGTAAGGAGTTGTTAGTGAGTAAGGAGTTGTTAGTGTGTAAGGAGTTGTTAGTGTGTAAGGAGTTGTTGGTGAGTAAGGAGTTGTTAGTGAGCAAGGAGTTGTTAGTGAGTAAGGAGTTGTTAGTGTGTAAGGAGTTGTTAGTGAGTAAGGAGTTGTTAGTGAGTAAGGAGTTGTTAGTGAGTAAGGAGTTGTTAGTGTGTAAGGAGTTGTTGGTGAGTGAGGAGTTGTTAGTGAGTAAGGAGTTGTTAGTGAGTGAGGAGTTGTTAGTGAGTGAGGAGTTGTTAGTGAGTAAGGAGTTGTTAGTGAGTGAGGAGTTGTTAGTGAGTAAGGAGTTGTTAGTGAGTAAGGAGTTGTTAGTGAGTGAGGAGTTGTTAGTGAGTAAGGAGTTGTTAGTGTGTAAGGAGTTGTTAGTGAGTGAGGAGTTGTTAGTGAGTAAGGAGTTGTTAGTGAGTGAGGAGTTGTTAGTGAGTAAGGAGTTGTTAGTGAGTAAGGAGTTGTTAGTGTGTAAGGAGTTGTTAGTGAGTGAGGAGTTGTTAGTGAGTGAGGAGTTGTTAGTGAGTAAGGAGTTGTTAGTGAGTAAGGAGTTGTTAGTGTGTAAGGAGTTGTTAGTGAGTGAGGAGTTGTTAGTGAGTGAGGAGTTGTTAGTGAGTAAGGAGTTGTTAGTGAGTAGGGAGTTGTTAGTGTGTAAGGAGTTGTTAGTGAGTAAGGAGTTGTTAGTGAGTAAGGAGTTGTTAGTGTGTAAGGAGTTGTTAGTGAGTAAGGAGTTGTTAGTGAGTGAGGAGTTGTTAGTGTGTAAGGAGTTGTTAGTGAGTAAGGAGTTGTTAGTGAGTGAGGAGTTGTTAGTGAGTAAGGAGTTGTTAGTAAGTAAGGAGTTGTTAGTGAGTAAGGAGTTGTTAGTGAGTAAGGAGTTGTTAGTGAGTGAGGAGTTGTTAGTGAGTAAGGAGTTGTTGGTGAGTAAGGAGTTGTTAGTGTGTAAGAAGTTGTTAGTGTGTAAGAAGTTGTTAGTGAGTAAGGAGTTGTTAGTGAGTGAGGAGTTGTTAGTGAGTAAGGGGTTGTTAGTGAGTAAGGAGTTGTTAGTGAGTAAGGAGTTGTTAGTGAGTAAGGAGTTGTTAGTGTGTAAGAAGTTGTTAGTGAGTAAGGAGTTGTTAGTGAGTGAGGAGTTGTTAGTGAGTAAGGAGTTGTTAGTGAGTAGGGAGTTGTTAGTGAGTGAGGAGTTGTTAGTGAGTAAGGAGTTGTTAGTGAGTGAGGAGTTGTTAGTGAGTAAGGAGTTGTTAGTGAGTAGGGAGTTGTTAGTGAGTGAGGAGTTGTTAGTGAGTAAGGAGTTGTCCCTTGCTTTTTATTCGACGCGTGTGTGCCGATGACGCAGCCATCGATCGAGGGTCGAATTCGAACCGCGTCGTGTGATTATCGGCATCGCGCTCGCTGGAGCTGTGATGCCGACAGGGAAGTCGTGTCCTGTAGACGCGACTGCGCACAATTCTGTGAGTCACTTATAACTACTTTGCCGTTACCTATTGCCAATTATGGACTCAGACTATTGTCCTATCATCTCATATTACTAATAAACCCCAATGATCCGATCGAAATGAGGAATTTCGATCGCATCATGGGGGGGGGGGGGGGGGCACGTGCCACACCACCACCCCCCACTGGCACCCACTAAACCGGGGAGTTGCAGGGGGGGGGGGGGGGTCGTCAATTCCACATTCCTGCGGCGTGAGCCAGTTGATGCTCAGGCCGACCGCCGACAGAGCGACGACGCAGAAGGTGGTAGGGAGAGCGGTGCGTGACTCACCACGAATGAGGCGAGCGTGGTGAGGGCGGTGATGGCGAAGAGACACTCCCCCATCTCTCTCTTGAAATCACCTCCTCGTCCTCCACGGAGCTCCTTCTCGCCGTGGTGGCTGGGAGCGGTGGGACGCGGTCGCTGTGGTTGGGAGCGGTGGGACTCTCTCTCGAAGCGGTCAATGTAGTTGTCCCAGCCCCACCCCGGGCGGTGCTACACCTCCTGAAGTTGGCAACCTCCGATGGAGATTTAAACTCGGGACAACTCTCCGACCACTCTCCTCCTCCTCCTCTAAGGTGCCGTTGAAGTCCCTCTCGGCCACAAACTCGCCGCAGTCGACATCGGCAGCAGCGAGCGAGCGAGTTAGCGAGTTGCTGTGGCCGCTCTCGGAGAATCGCGAGCGAGCCGCGTGGCGACTGGTGGCGAGCTGAGCGATAAGGCGGCGGCGCAGGAGGATAATGAGGAGCAGGAGGCGACGTGTAGGCGGTCACATCTCTCTCACCACGCCCCTTTCTCCTCTCAACCCCGCCCCCTCCTCCCACCACGCCCCCTCCTCCTACTCCCACCCCCCTCCTACTCCTCCCACCCCCCTCCTACTCCTCCCACCCCCCTCCTACTCCCACCTCCTCCCACCCCCCTCCTCCTCTCACCCCCTCCTCCTCCTCCCACCCCCCTCCTCCTCTCACCCCCCTCCTCCTCCTCCCACCCCCCTCCTCCTCTCACCCCCTCCTCCTCCTCCCACCCCCCTCCTCCTCTCACCCCCCTCCTCCTCCTCCCACCCCCCTCCTCCTCTCACCCCCTCCTCCTCCCTTCCCCCTCCTCCTCCCACCTCTTCCAACCCCCCATCCTCCCACCCCCTCATCCTCCCACCCCCTCATCCTCCCACCCCCCTCCTCCTCCCACCCCCTCCTCCTCCCACCCCCCTCCTCCTCCCACCCCCCTCATCCTCCCACCCCCTCATCCTCCCACCCCCCTCATCCTCCCACCCCCTCATCCTCCCACCCCCCTCATCCTCCCACCCCCCTCCTCCTCCCATCCCCCTCCTACTCCCACCTCTTCCAACCCCCCCTCATCCTCCCACCCCCCTCATCCTCCCACCCCCCTCATCCTACCCACCCCTCCTCCTCCCACCCCCCTCATCCTCCTCCCACCCCCCTCCTCCTCCTACCCCTACAAATAAACGAACGAAGATGTAATTCTTTTATTCCCCCCCTCCCCCCGTGTTTCATTGCTTTCATGGCTTTATTTTTGCGATTTCGAAAAGTTTTTTGGTTTGGCCATGTTTGTTTGTTGTAGTACGGAGTTAGACTGATGGCCTTAATCTATATTGTCTTGTGGTTGTTGTTTGACTTGCATCCCACTGGGATTTTTGCACACAGTGTTGGTGTAAGGTGCTTTTTCTGCAATATTTTGCTGTCTTTTCTTGGATTTTCTGTTTGCACTTAGTCACGTAGTCACTTTAAGATGTTTTCTTGTTCATGTTTTTGTTTTTTTGTTTGTTGCGGTTGCACCCGATTCGAGAGCCGAATGGCTCACAGGGCTATACCTAATACATGAAACTGAATCCTTTCTAAGAAGCTCGCTCGACCCAATCGGCTGCGTCCACTCCTCTCGATGACACCACCCACCGGTCAAACGGTGACGCCCCCCCCCGTCCCGACCTGAGGCACGACCCCCTGACCCATAGGCGGAGTTTGACTTTGGGGGGTGGGTGGGCAGGGGTCAGAGGTCGCAACCGGGTATCCGATACCCGTACTCTACCCGATACCCGGCTACCCGTGCCCGGCCAGGTACGGGTAGCCGTTTGCGACCCTGGTGCGGCCGGGTACGGGTACGGGTAAAGAATCAAAACCCGTTTGCGACCTCTGGCAGGGGTTCGCTTTGTCGCTCACATTAAGAATCGCGAGTGCATATAATTGATTAATTTTCAATCTTAATTGTAAACTGCTGAAGTTAAATGTATAAAGGTGTCCAGTTTTCGGGGGGGGGGGGCATTGCCATACCCACCCCGTGCCCCCCAAACTTGGCCCATGCCCTGACTCCACGCTGGCCTCCGTGAATTACCAAGAATGTCAACGCGTTCGTCCGTAGGGGGCGGTGCAGGTGGTGCATCGGCCAGTCATCGCAGTCAGACGAGCCGTGACCTCCTGCCAGCAGCGGGCGTTCGACACTTCGCGTGGCCTCAACGTGCACCTAGCCTGGCACGAGCGCCGTGGTGACGTCACTGCCACTTAGTGGCGAGTGGCGGTTGTTGTTGTTGTTGTTGGTCTTCTCTTCTGCACAGCCCAATGCCGTGAGTGAGATGTGAGGAGAGACCGGGGCTTTTTTTGTTCAGAAATTGGGTTCAGGGGCGGGTGATGAGTTTGCCAAACTGACTCGGGTATCGGAAATGAGTCATTGGTAACATCGTAACCACAGTAACCACCACCACCATCGTAACCACCACCATCGTAACCTCCACCATTGTCACCACCACCATCGTAACCACCACCACCACCACCATTGTCATCACCAGCACCATCATCACTCACACACGCACACACTCACACACACTCACTCATACACACTCACACACACTCACTCATACACACTCTCACACACAACAACCGCCATTCGCCACTAAGTGGCGGTGACGTCACCACAATGCTTGTGCCAGGCTACGTGCACTTTGATGTGTCGAACGCCCGCTGGCACGAGGTCACGGGGCAGAACCAGGTGCCACGGATCGACTGACTGAGATGACTGGCTGATGCACCACCTGTGCCCCCTCCTGTGCCAACTTACTGTGCTTTAGCCACCCGGCGCTCCGCTCGTTGTTGTGAGCGTCGCTCCTCCGCCCTCTGTTGTTGTTGGAGGGCGACTGCCTCCAACTGCCCAGTAGCGTCCTTCACGAGCCTCCTCCACTGAGGCCGATCTTGACACCGCTGGTACCGGTCATCGGCAAGTCCACTCCCCTCCTAATCCTCCTGTACCACATCACTCCATCTCTTCTCTATCCCGTGCCGTGCCCGTTTAGCCTCCTCTATCCGGCCGAACAAAAGCTGTCTAGACATTCGGTGGCTGGGCATGCAGGCTACATGACCCAGCCAACGCAGCCTTACCTGCCGGAGGCGCTCACCGATGGGACTTTGCCCAGATCTTTCACTCACACACTCTCACTCACACTCACTTACACTCACTCACACTCACTTACACACTCACTCACAACCACTCACACCCACTCACTCACATAGTCTCACTCACACTCACTTACACACTCACTCACACACTCTCACTCACTCTCACTCACTCACACACTCTCACTCACACTCACTCACATTCTCTCTCCCACTCACTCACACACTCTCACTCACACTCACTCACACATTCTCTCTCCCACTCACTTACACACTCACTCACATCCACTCACACCCTCTCACACACTCTCACTCACACACTCTCACTCACACACTCTCACTCACTCACATTCTCTCTCCCACTCACTTACACACTCACTCACATCCACTCACACCCTCTCACACACTCTCACTCACACACTCTCACTCACACACTCTCACTCACTCACATTCTCTCTCCCACTCACTTACACACTCACTCACATCCACTCACACCCTCTCACACACTCTGACTCACACACTCTCACTCACACACTCTCACTCACTCACATTCTCTCTCCCACTCACTTACACACTCACTCACATCCACTCACACCCTCTCACACACTCTCACTCACACTCACTCACATTCTCTCTCCCACTCACTTACACACTCACTCACATCCACTCACACCCTCTCACACACTCTCACTCACACACTCTCACTCACACACTCTCACTCACATTCTCTCTCCCACTCACTTACACACTCACTCACATCCACTCACACCCTCTCACACACTCTCACTCACACACTCTCACTCACACACTCTCACTCACTCACATTCTCTCTCCCACTCACTTACACACTCACTCACATCCACTCACACCCTCTCACACACTCTGACTCACACACTCTGACTCACACACTCTCACTCACACACTCTCACTTACACACTCACTCACATCCGCGTGCTGCTCACCTCTCGTGGTGTGCAGGAAGATCGCTGGTCCGAGCCCGACCCTGGCGCCTTCTGTACATTTAGAGATTGCGGTTTCTCGCTCTCCGTGGATTTTTCTCCACTTCCTCCGGTTTCCCCCTCAACATTTAGGACGAACATCGTTGAGCTATAATGTGTGGCCAGGTCGCTTTTTTTTAAAAAGATCTATACAGCTCAGTGGCAAAATAAAAGTTTAGTTTTAATGTAGCGCGCTGTGCTACGAACCCGGCGACTCGAGTTCGATTTGCGCTCCCGACCAACACCAGTGATGGTTATCTGAATGTGTCCTGGACCGCCCCTAGGTCGACTCAGCCTCAAATGAGTACCTGGTGCAGTGTTCAAATATCGCCACTGGGAGTCAAAGACGGCCCGGCAGGGGGCTGGCCACCCACCCCCTCGTGTGCCGTGCCGGCCTTTATAGGTGCTCGCTAACAGCACTTGCCCCAACAGTCTGTTGAGGCTACACGTGGGCATCTTGGTGTTGTTTGTATGCGCGTGCTTGTGGCCACGTGTGTGTGCACGCGCGCGCAATCGTGAGGACTCATGCCCCTTCTAACAAGCAAGCCACCATCAGGACTCAAGGCAAGTGAAAATAAAACGTGTTTCTCTTTTCACGTCACTTCATTTTATGTTTTATTTACGGTCCACCGAGTCGCAGACTTACTCTTTGGAGGCAACACATTTATTAACACCAACACATTAACACAAATTGGTTACTGCCCCTTTACCAGATAACATGAGGTGGTGGACCATCAGGCTGACTACGCTAGCTACTGGGAGTAGCTACAACAGACAGGACCCAGGCTTGGGTCCTCGCCCACGTGTTGGTGACTTCTTCTTGGACGACGGAGACCGTAGATCGTAGATCTTCAGATGACAACAGCAACGCTGAGCCCCGGTCCCTGTGGGGACCCGGTGTATATGTTCCCGGGTCGTGGCTGGCCCCGCCCTTGACCCCGCCCACCTTCGAGAAACCTCTCGTCGTTTCTCGACCCTTCCCGTAGGATCTCACCCCCAGGCACGTGACCACCCCCTAGCCCCCACCTGGGGCCCCTGTGTAGATCTTACTGGTCACGTGCCTTCCGGGGTCAATCAGAGTGCTATGGCCTCGGGTAACCTCATCCCATGGCCGACACTCCCGCACTCCCTCCTGTAGGGGTCAGCACTGCACGCCTCGTGTGGTGCCACTGAGCGCTCACCGAGCCCCCTCTAGGGCTGGTACTGCACCCACCTACGGGGTGTCCGCGATGACGATGCATCGCACGCCGTGCCTCACTCGAGCCGGCACTAATCAGCGACATTCACGATGTCGCTACACACGTGGTGCCCGCGATGTGCGTACATCGCACGCCGTGCCGTTCTAGGACCGGCACCACACAGTGACATCTGAGATGTCACTACATAATGTAATGAATTCAGACGCACAAACTGCAGAGGGCTTCTTTATTATTTCTCGACGACTTACAGTGAGTGTAACTTTGCGCTGACTGCCTATATAGCCGGCTGACTAAACAGCGACGACAGCGATGACGAACCCCCACGGCAGCCCAGAACCCAATTCCACTCCGCATTTTATCCCCCCAGCCTGGCCATGCCCCGCCCCTGACCACGCCCCTCCCCTCGAACTCTCCTGCGGGTTCTAGGAGCTTCCAGATCGATCCCCTTTTTGACCCTTGCCCTAGTTGCCTCCCCTTGTGGTCGCTTGCGTGCATACTCTCATGGTTGTTTGTGTATTGCTCCCCCAACCGTAATTTGCCCTTATGGCCGCTAGTCGGCGCACCATCTCCACACTAGTATCACACATCAATATACACATTTATTTGAACAAAGCTTCTTTTTTTTGTCAAACCGCAACACAATGTATAACACTGAACGTATGGCCTTTTAAAATACAGCGCAGGCGGTGACTCGTTTCACGAGCGATTCTTTCCACGAGAATGCCGCCATCAACGAGCCAATTTTAATTGAGACCGATTTGTTCGCAGAACGAGCAAAATGTTCGCATAACGAGCGGCGGCCGGCAGAGGGCGCACCGCGGCCCACAGCTGTTTGGTTACCAACCGTGCTGGGCCACGTGATGCAGCGCGCGTGATTCACCATGTGGGGGTAGGGGGGGGAGTCCTCATGGTGGCACTGTCATGGCGGGCAGGGGTGGGGGGAGGCTAATTGATGATGCTGTTGAAAGGCACCTGCAAGCATCACATTCGATGTTTTATTGATTTTAAAACTCTAACTTGGTGAGAGAAAAAAAGTTGCGCAAGAGTCGATGTGAAAAACGGCGATCGTTTTGACGACACATTCGCCCGACGAGCAATTTACTCGGGAGACATAGAGCTCCCCTCGTCACACGGCGACGACGCGCCTGAGCAAGTTACTGCATTCCGACTCACGAGCCGTTCGACCGATGAACGGCTCCCGGGGGACGGAAACCCGTTACGTCAGTCGGGGGGGGACCGCCCGGACCCTGCCGGCTATTGCGTTGAGTCTCCGTTGCTGCGACATCGCACGCGAAACAGAACGCACCTCTGCCATTCCGAATCGGTCACTCGAACCCTCGACTCCTCGCGCTAACAGTAACAGACTCGGACGAAACTTCAAGTAATGCCCAGAATAGGCGGGAAATAGTTTACAAAATGCAAATACTATAGTACAAATCAGATAATACATTATGTTAAATATACAGAGGGTTTACAGTGCACGTTCACACCCACACTCACGTTCACACTCACACACCCACGTTCACACCCCCACACTCACACACCCACACCCCCACACTCACAAACACACGTTCACACCCACACCCCCACACTCACACACCCACGTTCACACCCATGCCCCCCCTTCCCCACTAGGGGGGTCCGGGTCCTCTCCGTCCGGTCCGTCTGCACGAAGCGGCTCGGTTTCGCCTCCGTTGGTTCTCATCACGTTGTCGTTGCCGATCTGACAGTGCCCCGCCATGATGTTGATGATGGTCCCGCCTGCAGGCACGACACGGGGACACGGGCGGGGGTGGGGGGGGGCGGCAGTGTTGGTGAAAGGTCGAGGGAGGGGTCAGAGCGCGGAGGGCCTGGGCTCGACTCCGTGTGTCGCCCGGCTGAGTCCAGAGACTCAACTGGGTCCCCCCCCACCTCCAAATACCCCAAGACGATCGTCACTCTCTCTCTCTCTAGCCCCCCTCTCTCTCCCGCCCCCCCCCCTCTCTCTCTCTCTCTCTCTCGCCCCCCTGTCTCTCACCCCCCTCTCTCTTTCTCTCTCGCCCCCCCTCTATCTCTCTCTCGCCCCCCCCCTCTCTCTCGCCCCCCCTCTCTTGTTGGGTCTCAAGGGCCAATGAGTGCTCCCCAGAGACACTGAACCCCCCCCCCCACCACCTCCCCTCCAATGTTTGTTTTTTCTGGTTTTACCAGAAACCAGTTCCATTGGGGAGATGGGAGTCTGGACGAAGAGGCCATAGGCGCCGAGTACCTGGGTTCGACTCCAGGTGTTTCTGCCGCTACCCGCTATGAAACCGGGGCCGGGTCTCTTTGGGCTCTCACCGAGTCTCACTAAATCAGCACCATGGCCAGCGAGTGCAAAAACAAACAACGGATTTGGCAAAGTTCTGTCTCTGAGCGAGCGCGACGCTGAGTCTGAGTGCATTACTCACCAGCTGGGGGGCGTTCTGCTGTCGGTGGCTGCAAGACACAAAGGCGACACAGTCCGGGGTTTAATCTCAAATCGTTGGCACCCAACACAAGTGAATCATGGCGACGAGCTCGTGCCAGGCTAGGTGCACGTTGAAGCCATCGTGTGGAGTGCTGAGTCCCTGTGGGTGGTGAGTCTCTGTGGGTGGTGAGTCTCTGTGGGTGAGTCTCTGTGGGTGAGTCTCTGTGGGTGGTGAGTCTCTGTGGGTGAGTCTCTGTGGGTGGTGAGTCTCTGTGGGTGAGTCTCTGTGGGTGGTGAGTCTTTGTGGGTGGTGAGTCCCTGTGGGTGGTGAGTCTCTGTGGGTGGTGAGTCTCTGTGGGTGGTGAGTCCCTGTGGGTGGTGAGTCTTTGTGGGTGGTGAGTCTCTGTGGGTGGTGAGTCTCTGTGGGTGGTGAGTCTCTGTGGGTGGTGAGTCTCTGTGGGTGGTGAGTCTCTGTGGGTGGTGAGTCTTTGTGGGTGGTGAGTCTCTGTGGGTGGTGAGTCTCTGTGGGTGGTGAGTCCCTGTGGGTGGTGAGTCTTTGTGGGTGGTGAGTCTCTGTGGGTGGTGAGTCTCTGTGGGTGGTGAGTCCCTGTGGGTGGTGAGTCTCTGTGGGTGAGTCTCTGTGGGTGGTGAGTCTCTGTGGGTGGTGAGTCTCTGTGGGTGGTGAGTCTCTGTGGGTGGTGAGTCTCTGTGGGTGGTGAGTCCCTGTGGGTGGTGAGTCTCTGTGGGTGGTGAGTCTCTGTGGGTGGTGAGTCCCTGTGGGTGGTGAGTCTCTGTGGGTGGTGAGTCCCTGTGGGTGGTGAGTCTTTGTGGGTGGTGAGTCTCTGTGGGTGGTGAGTCTCTGTGGGTGGTGAGTCTCTGTGGGTGGTGAGTCTCTGTGGGTGGTGAGTCTCTGTGGGTGGTGAGTCTTTGTGGGTGGTGAGTCTCTGTGGGTGGTGAGTCTCTGTGGGTGGTGAGTCCCTGTGGGTGGTGAGTCTTTGTGGGTGGTGAGTCTCTGTGGGTGGTGAGTCTCTGTGGGTGGTGAGTCCCTGTGGGTGGTGAGTCTCTGTGGGTGAGTCTCTGTGGGTGGTGAGTCTCTGTGGGTGGTGAGTCTCTGTGGGTGGTGAGTCTCTGTGGGTGGTGAGTCTCTGTGGGTGGTGAGTCCCTGTGGGTGGTGAGTCTCTGTGGGTGGTGAGTCTCTGTGGGTGGTGAGTCTCTGTGGGTGGTGAGTCCCTGTGGGTGGTGAGTCTCGGTGGGTGGTGAGTCTCTGTGGGTGGTGAGTCCCTGTGGGTGGTGAGTCCCTGTGGGTGGTGAGTCTCTGTGGGTGGTGAGTCTCTGTGGGTGGTGAGTCTCTGTGGGTGGTGAGTCTCTGTGGGTGGTGAGTCCCTGTGGGTGAGTCTTTGTGGGTGGTGAGTCTCTGTGGGTGGTGAGTCTCTGTGGGTGGTGAGTCTCTGTGGGTGGTGAGTCTCTGTGGGTGGTGAGTCTCTGTGGGTGGTGAGTCTCTCTGGGTGGTGAGTCTCTCTGGGTGGTGAGTCTCTGTGGGTGGTGAGGAGCTGTTTGTGGTGAGGAGGTGTTCCTCACCGGCGTGATCACATTGACCAGTTCCTTGGTTTGGCACCCTCTTATGGGGCAGGACCAGCGATGACGTCCTAAGCAACACAGCACAGCACACGGTCTCAACCACAGGGGCTCTCATCAGCAGTGCCAGCTCATAGCCATCCTGAACACGCGGAGGATTCGTGTCAGCACAAAGGCTTGTTGCAAATGGGTGATGGGAGGATGATGATGATACTGATGGCGTTGGTCGTGATTAAGAAGTTGGTGAAGTTGTATGACGGTGGTAGTGGTAATTATGAATGTAATCATAGTGGCTATGAAGGAATGAATTGTTTGTTGACCGACTCTCTGTGTTGCATTGCATTACATTTTCAAAGTTTTTTTTATTTAGTGTGTTTTCTCTCTCTCTCTCATAGTCTTCGTGTTGTAGTATTTCCTGCAGTCAAAAAAGCTCCGAATCTCGCATTGACATGCGAATTTCTCTACCCCCCTCTCTCTCTACCCCCCCCTCTCTCTTTAAGGCCTCGACACAGAGGCGTTGTTTTTCTGTGTGCCTATGTGTGTGTCTCTCTCTGTGTGTCTCTGTGTTGTCTCTCTCTGCTTGTGTGTCTGTCTGTGTGCCTATGTGTGTGTCTCTCTCTGTGTGTCTCTGTGTTGTCTCTCTCTGCTTGTGTGTCTGTCTGTGTGTCTATGTGTGTCTCTCTCTGTGTGTCTCTGTGTGTGTGTCTCTGTGTTGTCTCTCTGCTTGTGTGTCTGTCTGTGTCTATGTGTGTGTCTCTCTCTGTGTGTCTCTGTGTTGTCTCTCTCTGCTTGTGTGTCTGTCTGTGTCTATGTGTGTCTCTCTCTCTGTGTCTCTGTGTGAGTCTCTCTCTGCTTATGTGTCTGTCTGTGTGTCTCCGTGTCTGTGTTTTGCCTCTCTCTCAAATTTAGCAATCTTTGTAAGAACGTAATCAACCAGGTGGGGTGTTGACTGCTGTGTTGACCGACTCTCTGTGCTGTATTGCATTATATTTCAAAGTTGACTATGTTTGTTTTCTCATTCATTTGAACCTGATGATGGTTGCTTGTGTTGCAATCGAAACGTCGTATGCTAGTATTTAATCTATTTTCTTTCTACGTGACTTTACCGAAATAACCAAAGAACAGGGAGTGAGTGATTGAGATGATTGGTGTGGCGAGGTGGGTGGTGTTGTGAGTGTAATGATGATGATGATGATTGGTGTGATGAGGTGGTGAGTTGTACTGTGTGATGATGATGACGATGATTGGTGTGACGAGGTGGTGGGTGGTGTTGTGAGTGTGATGATGATGACGATGATTGGTGTGACGAGGTGGTGAGTTGTACTGTGTGATGATGATGATGCTCACTTTTGTATAAGAACAGGGTTATGAAGATCACCACGATCACGATCACGATCACTCCAACACCGACGGAAGCAATGAGGACTGAGGAGAACAGACAACACAAAGAGTCACCCACCAGCTCGCTCGTCTGCCTGCTCGCTCGCTCGCTCGCCCACCCGCTCATCTGCCCGCCCGCCCGCTCGCTCGACCATTCACTCGTTGACTCACTCTCCAACCCGTTCACTCACTGATTCACTCCCCAACACATTCACTCACCGCTGCACTCATTCTGTGTAAATGTTTGTTGTGTCCGTGTCTCCGTGCGTCTCCACGTGTGTCTCCACGTGTGTCCGTGTGTCTCCACGTGTGTCTCCACGTGTGTCTCCACGTGTGTCTCCGTGCGTCTCCGCGGGCCCCCGTGTGTCTCTGCGTGTGTCCGTGCCTCAGCTTGTGTCTCCGTGTGTGTCCGTGTGTGTCCGTGTCTCCATGTGTCTCCATGTGTCTCCGTGTGTCTCCGTGTGTCTCCGTGTGTCTCCACGTGTGTCTCCACGTGTGTCTCCACGTGTGTCTCCGTGCGTCTCCGCGGGCCCCCGTGTGTCTCTGCGTGTGTTCGTGCCTCAGCTTGTGTCTCCGTGTGTGTCCGTGTGTGTCCGTGTCTCCATGTGTCTCCGTGTGTCTCCGTGTGTCTCCACGTGTGTCTCCACGTGTGTCTCCGTGCGTCTCCGCGGGCCCCCGTGTGTCTCTGCGTGTGTTCGTGCCTCAGCTTGTGTCTCCGTGTGTGTCCGTGTGTGTCCGTGTCTCCATGTGTCTCCATGTGTCTCCGTGTGTCTCCGTGTGTCTCCGTGTGTCTCCACGTGTGTCTCCACGTGTGTCTCCGTGCGTCTCCGCGGGCCCCCGTGTGTCTCTGCGTGTGTTCGTGCCTCAGCTTGTGTCTCCGTGTGTGTCCGTGTGTGTCCATGTCTCCATGTGTCTCCGTGTGTCTCCGTGTGTCTCCACGTGTGTCTCCGTGCGTCTCCGCGGGCCCCCGTGTGTCTCTGCGTGTGTTCGTGCCTCAGCTTGTGTCTCCGTGTGTGTCCGTGTGTCTCCACGTGTGTCTCCGTGTGTGTCCGTGTGTCTCCACGTGTGTCTCCGTGTGTGTCCGTGTGTCTCCACGTGTGTCTCCCTGTGTCTCCGTACCCATGGGATAATTCTGCTTATGACAAATGGCATCCACTTCCTGGGTTCCGTTGATGACCGTTGACATTCCCAGATCTTCACAACTGCAGAGAGACACACAAACACACACACACGCCTCATCACCACCACCGCCGCGTGGATGCAGGGAGCAGTGAGACCATGGCGCACATCAACTCTGGCGGTGAAGTCCGTCAGGGCGTGCCGGAGCGGAACTGGTCACCCTGCACACGCAGGAGTAGGTCGCTCTGTGGCTACGTGGGGCTGACGTTCACTCACGATATGACACCGACATACGCGTGTGTGTGTGTGTGTACGCATTTATTTAAGGAGATTTTATTTTTTACGCGCGGCTGGTGGACTGTGTGAAAGTCACGTGTACAGTAAAAGCGTCTCCCGAGTAATCCTGTCACCGCCGCCGCCGCCACCACCATCAACAACAACGACAACAACAGCCGCCATTCGCCACCACGCGGCGGTGACCTCACCACGGCGCTTGTGCCAGGCTATGTGCCACGTGAAGTGTCGAACGCCCGCTGGCAGGAGGTCAAGGGGCAGACCCAGGTGCCATGGGTCGACTGACTGAGATGACAGAGGGTGGGTGGCCAGCACCCCACGCCCGGCCGTCTTTGTCTCCCTCGTGGCGACGCACCAGATACTCATTTTAAGCCGAGTCGACCTAGGGGAGGCCCAGGACCGGTTCAGATAGTCGTCACCGGTGTTGGCCGTAAGCGGGAATCGAACTCGGGTCACCGGGTTCGTAGCGCAGCGCGCTAACCGCTACACCACCGCTCCCCGACTCTCATCACCGCCACTACCACCACAGCCACGGCACTCACCGCGTGTGCTCCCTGCAGGGCAGCGTGGCGGACGTGGAGTCGGAGTAGAATCCGGGGGAGCAGGGCATGCAGGAGCTGGGCTCCGGGGGGGGCCCGGGCTGCTGCCCCGGGGGGCACAGCGGCTGACCCTGGCAGAGCGGGCAGTCGGGGGTCACGCAGTGCAGGCCGGGGCGGCAGTGGCACTCCGCATCGGCCTGCGCACTGCACGGCCGCCCCTCCTCGAAGCCGGCACCTGCTCCAGGGTGACAAGGTGAGGGGGGAAGCATCGGTGGGGGCAGCAGGGCAGGGGTGGGGGCAGCAGGGCAGGGATGGGGGCAGGGAACATGGGGAGGGAGCAGGGGGGGAGGAGGAGGGGGTCAGAGGTTATTCTACAACTTCTTGGTCATAGCTGCCTGCGATTGGACGGGATAAGTCACATGTGGCTTATTGTGCAGTCAATTCCTGGTTACAAATGTGATCAGTTCGGTTCCTGAAGAAGCCCCCCAGGACGTGGTGTGAAACGTCGGACACCGTGCCCAATGCGGTGGCACATCCATCGTGATCGCTCGTTGGTTGCGCTGTGTGGCGTGCGTGGCTGGTGCATGGTCAAGTTATAAACTACTAAACTATTTTAAACTTTACCAGGTAAGGCCCCACTGAGCTATGTAGCTCTTTTTCAGAAGCGACCTGGCTCTCACGAATGATACCCCAACGAAGTGGCTTATCGTCACGTGCAAATTCATAGCAGCCAAATACTCCACACGGACCTTGCTAAATGTGGAACGAAAAACCGGAGGACCCAGAGAAAAATCCACACGACCACAGGGAGAGAGACACGCAAACTCCAAATATACAGCAGCAGGCGTCAGAGTCAGGATCGAACCCACGACCTGCTGTGCACCAGGCGAGGGAGTTAACATCTCCTAGCCACCGTGATGATGATGATGAGAGAGAGAGAGAGACACGCAAACTCCAAATATACAGCAGCAGGCATCAGAGTCAGGATCGAACCCACGACCTGCTGTGCACCAGGCGAGGTAGTTAACATCTCCTGGGCACCGTGTGACTCGCGCGTGTCTCGTGAGCGGTACCTGCGTCGCATCTCCTGCACCTGCGGCAGGCGTGGTCGGTGTTGGTGTGCTCCATGAAGGAGCCGTGTGGGCACGGGGCGCAGGTCCCGCTATCTAGCTGCAGGAAACACCCTGGGGCCGTACAAACATCGTTCACATCACCACCATCATCATCACCATCATCACAAACATCGTTCACATCATCATCATCACCATCATCATCACCACCATCACCACAAACATCGTTCACACCACCACAAACATCGTTCACATCACCATCACAAACATCGTTCACTTCACCACCATCATCACCACCACCATCATCACCATCATCACCATCACCATCATCATCACAAACATCGTTCACATCACCACCACCATCATCACCACCACCATCATCACAAACATCGTTCCCATCACCACCATCACAAACATCGTTCACACCACCACCATCACAAACATCGTTCACATCACCACCATCACCACCACCATCACAAACATCGTTCACATCACCACCATCACCACCACCATCACAAACATCGTTCACACCATCACCACCATCATCATCATCACAAACATCGTTCACATCACCACCATCACAAACAACGTTCACATCACCACCACCATCACCACCACCATCACCACCGGCTCTTCCATCCTCATCCTCACCACAATGGGTGGATGTGCAGCACACACCACAGACTGCAGCGACTCACCTGGGAGACAGCGGATGTCCCAGGGCCCCGGCAAGGTGCACGGAGGCGACGTGACCGGAGTCCCGCCCACACACAGCATCTAGACATGGTGAGAGACGCACAGGTGAGTCACAGGTGAGAGACACGGGAGAGACACAGGTGAGAGAGACAGGTGAGAGACACAGGTGAGGGGCATAGGTGAGGGTCATAGGTGAGAGGCACAGGTGAGAGGCACAGATGAGGGTCATAGCTGAGGGTCATAGGTGAGCGGCACAGGTGAGAGGCACAGGTGAGAGACAGGTGAGACAGGCGAGAGTGACAGATGAGAGCCTTGGATGAGGCACACAGTTTAGAGAGACAGGTGAGAGGCACAGGTGAGAGGCACAGGTGAGAGTCACAGGTGAGAGAGACAGGTGAGAGACGCAGGTGAGAGGGGCAGGTGAGAGGCACAGGTGAGAGGCACAGGTGAGAGGCACAGGTGAGAGGCACAGGTGAGAGACACAGGTGAGAGAGGCAGGTAAGGGACACAGGTGAGAGGCACAGGTGAGGGCGGTACAGGTGAGAGGCACAGGTGAGAGGCACAGGTGAGAGGCACAGGTGAGAGAGTCACAGGTGAGAGAGTCACAGGTGAGAGACACAGGTGAGAGAGGCAGGTAAGGGACACAGGTGAGAGGCACAGGTGAGAGCGGTACAGGTGAGAGGCACAGGTGAGAGGCACAGGTGAGAGAGGCACAGGTGAGAGAGGCAGGTAAGGGACACAGGTGAGAGGCACAGGTGAAAGCGGTACAGGTGAGAGGCACAGGTGAGAGGCACAGGTGAGAGGCACAGGTGAGAGAGGCAGCAGAGGCACGAGAGGCACGCGAGTCTATATCCCGAGTGCCACCGCTAGGGGTCGCTGGCTGCCCGCTGCCTGCGGCATTGAAATTCGAGGTGCTGTGCACAGGGCCCACAACGTCAATTGGCCCGCAACAAACAGCACTGTCGCAGTCGTCATGGCTCAGGGCAGTTGTGGCACGGCACAAAGTTCACTGCGCTCAGCGAGGGTCTTGCTGTGAGAGCGTGCGGGGGAAGTGGGGGGGGGAGATGGCGACGATGATGGGAGGAGCGGATTCCAGAGTGCGAGTGGGACCTGCGTTGTGGTGAGTGGGTGGGTGGGTGAGTGGGTGGGTGGGTGAGTTAGTGGGTGGGTGAGTTAGTGGGTGGGTGAGTAAGTGGGTGGGTGAGTTAGTGGGTGGGTGAGTGGGTGAATGGGTGGGTGAGTCGGTGTGTGAGTGGGTGGGTGGGTGAGTGAGTGGGTGGGTGGGTGAGTGGGTGAGTGGGTGAGTGGGTGGGTGGGTGAGTGGGTGAGTGGGTGAGTGGGTGGGTGAGTGGGTGGGTGAGTGGGTGGGTGGGTGGGTGGGTGAGTGAGTGAGTGGGTGGGTGGGTGAGTGGGTGGGTGAGTTCGTGGGTGAGTGGGTGGGTGAGTGAGTGGGTGGGTGGGTGAGTGGGTGGGTGGGTGAGTGGATGGGTGGGTGAGTGGGTGGATGAGTGGGTGGGTGGGTGAATGGGTGGGTGAGTGGTTGAGTGGGTGGGTGAGTGGGTGAGTGGGTGAGTGGGTGGGTGGGTGAGTGGGTGGGTGGGTGAGTGAGTGCGTGGGTGGGTGGGTGAGTGGGTGGTGGGTGGGTGAGTGGGTGAGTTAGTGGGTGAGTGGGTGGGTGAGTGAGTAGATGGGTGGGTGAGTGAGTGAGTGAGTGGGTGGGTGGGTGCGTGAGTGCGTGGGTGGGTGGGTGAGTGGGTGGGTGAGTGGGTGAGTGGGTGGGTGAGTGGGTGGGTGAGTGGGTGAGTGGGTGAGTTGGTGGGTGGGTGGGTGAGTGGGTGGGTGGGTGGGTGAGTGAGTGCGTGGGTGAGTGAGTGCGTGGGTGGGTGGGTGAGTGGGTGAGTTAGTGGGTGAGTGGGTGGGTGAGTGAGTAGATGGGTGGGTGAGTGAGTGGGTGGGTGGGTGAGTGCTTGGGTGGGTGGGTGAGTGGGTGGGTGAGTGGGTGGGTGAGTGGGTGGGTGAGTGGGTGAGTGGGTGAGTTGGTGGGTGGGTGGGTGAGTGGGTGGGTGGGTGAGTGAGTGCGTGGGTGGGTGGGTGAGTGGGTGAGTTAGTGGGTGAGTGGGTGGGTGAGTGAGTAGATGGGTGGGTGAGTGAGTGAGTGGGTGGGTGGGTGGGTGGGTGAGTGCGTGGGTGGGTGGGTGGGTGAGTGGGTGGGTGGGTGAGTGGGTGGGTGGGTGAGTGGGTGGGTGAGTGGGTGAGTGGGTGAGTTGGTGGGTGGGTGGGTGAGTGGGTGGGTGGGTGGGTGGGTGGGTGAGTGGGTGGGTGAGTGGGTGGTGGGTTGGTGGGTGAGTGGGTGAGTGGGTGGGTGGGTGAGTGGGTGGGTGGGTGGATGAGTGGGTGGGTGAGTGGGTGGGTGAGTTAGTGGGTGAGTGGGTGGGTGGGTGAGTGGGTGGGTGGGTGGGTGAGTGGGTGGGTGGGTGGGTGAGTGGGTGAGTGGGTGGGTGAGTGGGTTAGTGGGTGGGTGGGTGAGTGGGTGGGTGGGTGAGTGGGTGGTGGGTGAGTGGGTGGGTGGGTGAGTGGGTGGGTGGGTGGGTGAGTGGGTGGGTGGGTGAGTGGGTGGGTGAGTGGGTGGGTGAGTTAGTGGGTGAGTGGGTGGGTGAGTGAGTGGATGTGTGGGTGAGTGAGTGAGTGAGTGGGTGGTGGGTGGGTGAGTGGGTGGGTGAGTGAGTGGGTGGTTGAGTGAGTGGGTGGGTGAGTGGGTGAGTGGGTGAGTGGGTGGGTGGGTAGGTGAGTGGGTGGGTGAGTGGGTGAGTGGGTGGGTGGGTGGGTGAGTGAGTGGGTGGGTGGGTGGGTGGGTGAGTGAGTGAGTGAGTGAGTGAGTGGGTGGGTGGGTGAGTGAGTGAGTGGGTGAGTGGGTGGGTGAATGGGTGGGTGAGTGAGTGAGTGGGTGAGTGGGTGGGTGGGTGAGTGGGTGGGTGGGTGAGTGGGTGGTGGGTGAGTGGGTGAGTGGGTGGTGGGTGAGTGAGTGGGTGGGTCAGGGGTGAGTGGGTGAGTAGGTGGGTGAGTAGGTGGGTGAGTGGGTGGGTGAGTGTGTGGGTGGTGGGTGAGTGAGTTGGTGGGTAGTTGAGTGTGTGGGTCAGGAGTGAGTGGGTGGGTGGTGGGTAGGTGAGTGGGTGGGTGAGTGGGTGGGTGAGTGGGTGGTGGGTGAGTGGGTGAGTGGGTGGTGGGTGAGTGAGTGGATTTGTGGGTCAGGGGTGAGTGGGTGGGTAGTTGAGTGGGTGGGTCAGGAGTGAGTGGGTGGGTGGTGGGTAGGTGAGTGGGTGAGTGAGTGGGTGAGTGAGTGAGTGGGTGGGTGAGTGGGTGGGTGAGTTGGTGAGTAGGTGGGTGAGTAGGTGGGTGAGTGGGTGGGTGAGTGAGTGGGTGGTGGGTGAGTGGGGGGGTGAGTGGGTGGGTGGGTGAATGGGTGGGTGAGTGGGGGGGTGAGTGAGTGGGTGAGTGAGTGGGTGGGTGGGTGGGTGAGTGGGGGGGTGAGTGGGTGGTGGGTGGGTGAGTGAGTGAGTGGGTGGGTAGGTGAGTGAGTGGGTGAGTGGGTGAGTGAGTGGGTGGGTGGGTGAGTGGGTGGGTGGGTGGGTGAGTGGGTGGGTGGGTGGGTGAGTGAGTGGGTGTGTCAGGGGTGAGTGGGTGGGTGGTGGCTGAGTGGGTGGGTAGGTGAGTGGGTGGGTGGGTCAGGACTGAGTGGGTGGGTGGTGGGTAGGTGAGTGGGTAGGTGAGTGGGTGGGTGAGTGGGTGGGTGAGTGGGTGGGTGAGTGGGTGGGTGAGTGGGTGGGTCAGGAGTGAGTGGGTGGGTGGTGGGTAGGTGAGTGAGTAGGTGAGTAGGTGGGTGAGTGGGTGGGTGAGTGGGTGGGTGAGTGGGTGGGTGAGTAGGTGGGTGAGTGAGTGGGTGGGTGAGTGGGTGGGTCAGGGGTGAGTGAGTGGGTGGTGATTGAGTGGGTGGGTAAGTGAGTGAGTGGGTGGTGATTGAGTGGGTGGGTGAGTGTGTGGGTGGGTGGGTCAGGGGTGAGTGGGTGGGTAGGTGAGTGGTGAGTGGGTGGGGGGTGAGTGGGTGGGGGTGAGTGAGTGGGGAGTGGGTGAGTGGGTGGGTGGTGGGTGAGTGGGTGGGTAGTTGAGTGTGTGGGTCAGGAGTGAGTGGGTGGGTGGTGGGTAGGTGAGTGGGTGGGTGAGTGGGTGGGTGAGTGGGTTGGTGGGTGAGTGAGTGAAAATGCAGGTGCCTATACAGGTGAGTGTGTGTATATATAGTAGGTGACACCTATCCAGAAGAATTAGCTTCGGGGCACGTAGGTGGTAACAGGGCGCGGCGCAGGCCGAGAGGCAGAAATAAAATTCTCCGTGAGTCATGTGACGTACCTACGCACATCACCAGGGTGTGGGCCCTACAAAAAGTCAAAAGGTGAAAATCAGAGCCGAAAGCCACCAAACAGAAACCGCTGCCATAGATACAAGACGATCAACATACCACCAAGCCCCCCACATTCAGTGGCTGGATCTAAGCTCCGCGTACCCTGCTCCCAGGTTCCCCTGCTCCCAGGTCTCCCTGGTCCCAGGTGTTCTCAGTCCCCAAGTGTCACCCCCGATCCCAGGTCTCCCTGCTCCCAGGTCTCCCTGGTCCCAGGTCTCCCTGCTCCCAGGTTTCCCTGGTCCCAGGTCTCCTTGGTCCCAGGTGTTCTCAGTCCCCAAGTGTCACCCCCGATCCCAGGTGTCCCTGGCCTTCACGTGGAGACTCACCACCGCGGCAAGCAGAGCGTAGATTGCCACCACCATTGTCTCCCTCTGCCAGGTCACGGGTACCTTCCGTGACCGAGCAGGCTGGGTTGGGTGGTGAACCTTCGCACGGTCCTGCCAGTGGACAACAACACGGCGAGCATTGGGCCAGGGTCAGTGGGTTGTGTGCGTTCTGTGTGTCCTACGTCTGTGTCTGTTTCATCCCTGTGTTTTGTCTGTGTGCGCTTACGCATGTGTCTGTACGTGTCTACTATGTGTGTGTGTCTATGTCTTTGTGTGTCTACTATGTGTGTGTGTCTATGACTGTACGCGGTCGGGCGTGGTGCTGGCCACCCACCCCCTCGTGTACCGTTCTGGCCTTCATAGGTGCTCGCTAACAGCACTTGCCCCTACAGTCTGTTAAGGCTATACGGGGGATCTTTGTATGTGTCTACTATGTGTGTGTGTCTATGTCTTTGTGTGTCTACTATGTGTGTGTGTCTATGTCTGTACGTGTCTACTATGTGTGTGTGTCTATGTCTTTGTGTGTCTTTGTGTGTGTGTCTATGTCTGTACGTGTCTACTATGTGTGTGTGTCTATGTCTTTGTGTGTCTTTGTGTGTGTGTCTATGTCTGCACGTGTCTACTATGTGTGTGTCTATGTCTTTGTGTGTCTTTGTGTGTGTGTCTATGTCTGTATGTGTCTACTATGTGTGTGTGTGTCTGTGTCTTTGTGTGTCTTTGTGTGTGTGTCTATGTCTGTTCGTGTCTACTATGTGTGTGTGTCTATGTCTGTATGTGTCTACTATGTGTGTGTGTCTGTGTCTTTGTGTGTCTTTGTGTATGTGTCTATGTCTGTACGTGTCTACTATGTGTGTGTGTGTCTATGTCTTTGTGTGTCTTTGTGTGTGTGTCTATGTCTGTACGTGTGTGTGTGTGTCTGTGTGTCTACATCTGTGTGTGTGTCTATGTGTGTCTGTGTGTGTTTATGTGTGTCTGTGTGTGTCTACATCTGTGTGTGTCTATGTGTGTCTACATCTGTGTGTGTGTCTATGTGTGTCTGTGTGTGTCTGTGTGTGTCTACATCTGTGTGTGTCTATGTGTGTCTGTGTGTGTCTGTGTGTGTCTATGTGTGTCTACATCTGTGTGTGTGTCTATGTGTGTCTATGTGTGTCTGTGTGTGTCTACATCTGTGTGTGTCTATGTGTGTCTGTGTGTGTCTGTGTGTGTGTCTATGTGTGTCTACATCTGTGTGTGTGTCTATGTGTGTCTGTGTGTGTCTGTGTGTGTCTATGTGTGTCTACATCTGTGTGTGTGTCTATGTGTGTCTGTGTGTGTCTGTGTGTGTCTGTGTGTGTCTACATCTGTGTGTGTGTCTATGTGTGTCTGTGTGTGTCTGTGTGTGTCTATGTGTGTCTACATCTGTGTGTGTGTCTATGTGTGTCTGTGTGTGTCTGTGTGTGTCTATGTGTGTCTACATCTGTGTGTGTGTCTATGTGTGTCTGTGTGTGTCAGTGTGTGTCTGTGTGTGTCTACATCTGTGTGTATGTCTATGTGTGTCTGTGTGTGTCTGTGTGTGTCTATGTGTGTCTACATCTGTGTGTGTGTCTATGTGTGTCTGTGTGTGTCTGTGTGTGTCTATGTGTGTCTACATCTGTGTGTGTGTCTATGTGTGTCTGTGTGTGTCTGTGTGTGTCTGTGTGTGTCTACATCTGTGTGTATGTCTATGTGTGTCTGTGTGTGTCTGTGTGTGTCTATGTGTGTCTACATCTGTGTGTGTGTCTATGTGTGTCTGTGTGTGTCTGTGTGTGTCTACATCTGTGTGTGTGTCTATGTGTGTCTGTGTGTGTCTGTGTGTGTCTGTGTGTGTCTACATCTGTGTGTGTGTCTATGTGTGTCTGTGTGTGTCTGTGTGTGTATGTGTGTGTCTACATCTGTGTGTGTGTCTATGTGTGTCTGTGTGTGTCTGTGTGTGTCTATGTGTGTCTACATCTGTGTGTGTGTCTATGTGTGTCTGTGTGTGTCTGTGTGTGTCTGTGTGTGTCTACATCTGTGTGTGTGTCTGTGTGTGTCTGTGTGTGTCTGTGTGTGTCTACATCTGTGTGTGTGTCTATGTGTGTCTGTGTGTGTCTGTGTGTGTGTCTATGTGTGTCTACATCTGTGTGTGTGTCTAGTGCAGCGGTTAGCGCGCTGCGCTATAAACCCGGCGACACGAGTTCGATTCCCACTCACGGCCAACACCAGTGACGATTATCTGAACCGGTCCCGGGCCTCCCCTAGGTCGACTCAGCCTCAAATGAGTACCTGGTGCGGTGTGTAAACATCGCCACTGGGGAGACAAAGGCGGTCGGGCGTGGTGCTGGCCACCCACCCCCTCGTGTACCGTTCCGGCCTTCATAGGTGCTTTACCGAAAAAACCTAAGAATAGTCTGTTAAAGGCTATACGGGGGTTATTTGTTCTGTGTGTGTGTCTATGTGTGTCTACATCTGTGTGTGTGTCTATGTGTGTCTATGTGTGTCTGTGTGTGTCTACATCTGGGTGTGTGTCTATGTGTGTCGGTGTGTGTCTATATTTGGGTGGGGAGCGGTGGTGTAGCGTTTGGCGCTACGCTTCGCTACGAACCTGGCGACCCGGGTTCGATTCCCGCTCATGGCCAACACCGGTGACGATTATTTCAACCGGTCGTGGGCCTCCCCTAGGTCGACTCAGCCTCAAATGAACACCTGGTGCGGTGTTTAAACATCGCCACTGGGGAGACAAAGGCGGCCGGGCGTGGTCCTGGCCACCCACCCCCTCGTGTGCCGTGCCGGCCTTCATAGGTGCTCGCTAACATCACTTGCCCCAACAGTCTGTTAAAGCTACACGGGGGATCTTTGCCTTAGTGAATACACGTCACGTGACTGTAGTGAATACACGACACGTGTCGTTAGTTATAATCAACACGTGGTTACAGATCTTTAGTCGTAATCAATACGTGATTACACATATTTAATTGTGATCAATACGTGGTTACAAATCTTTAGTCGTAATCAATACGTTATTACAAATCTTTAGTTGTAATCAATGCATGGTTATAGATCTTTAGTCGTAATCAATACGTGGTTACAAATCTTTAGTTCTAATCAATACGTGATTACAAATCTTTAGTCGTAATCAATACGTTATTACAAATATTTAGTTGTAATCAATGCATGGTTACAGATCTTTAGTCGTAATCAATGCATGGTTATAGATCTTTAGTCGTAATCAATACGTGGTTACAAATCTTTAGTTGTAATCAATGCACGGTTACAGATCTTTAGTCGTAATCAATACGTGGTTACGAATCTTTAAAGTTCTAATGCTATTGTCTACGCGTATTAGGGAGGCTGAACGGTTTTTGAAAAAAAGAATTTTTATCGGAGAAAAACATCGCGTTGCTATTTGTGTAGAATATGAACGGCTCAAGTCGGTACGTATTTACACTAAGACGACACGACACACCCCCCCCCCAATATTCAAATATGCTCAAAATGTCTCCCAAAATATATTGCTATAAAAGATATAATTGCTATGCTATGTAAATAAAAACAACAATTTACTAAACATTGGCCACAATATCTGGCCTTGTCTTCATATAAATCAATGCATAGATTTGTTTATATGATTATGGTTGTACTTTATGAATCCCTAATCTCAAACATTACATACAATGAAACAAGAAATGGTAAAACAGTAAAAACAGAGCGATGTAATACAATACACTATTAGACATTATTGTACAAAATAAACAAAAAGTCCATCCCATGTGTTAGTGGAATTTTTTTATATTATAGGCAGGAAATTAGTTTGCAAATTTAGATGTTTTTTTGGGTTGGGACCCCCAGACCCCCTGGGAGATTTGGTCCCCCCCAATGTTGACTCCATGGCTACGCCCTTGGGGTGCTGTATGGCCATGCTCTTAGTGAAGTGGACGTGCCGGCCCATGTTAGACAAGACCACAAGACACGATAAGACTCCACAAAACCCTTCATCCGGCCCCACGTGAGTCTACGTCGGTGTGTGCCGATGTGTCTGTGTGTCTGTGTGTCTATGTGTGTCTATGTGTGTGTGTGTCTATGTCTGTGTGTATCTTTGCGTGTCTATGTGTGTGTGTCTATGTCTTCGTGTGTGTCTGTGTGTGTGCCTATGTCTATGTGTGTGTGTCTATGTCTATGTGTCTAAGGCTATGTGTCTATGTCTGTGTGTGTATCTATGTCTGTGTGTGTCTATGTCTGTGTCTATGTCTGTGTGTCTATGTGTGTCTGTGTCTATGTGTGTGTCAATGTCTGGGGAGCGGTGGTGCAGCGGTTAGCGCGCTGTGCTATGAACCTGGTGACACGCTTTCGATTCCCGCTCACGGCCAACACCAGTGACGATTATCTGAACCGGTCCCGGGCCTCCCCTAGGTCGACTCAGCCTCAAATGAGTACCTGGTGCGGTGTGTAAACATCGCCACTAGGGAGACAAAGGCGGTCGGGCGTGGTGCTGGCCACCCACCCCCTCGTGTACCGTTCCGGCCTTCATTGGTGCTCGCTAACAGCACTTGCCCCTACAGTCTGTTAAGGCTATATGGGGGATATTTGTCTTTTTTTGTCTATGTGTGTGTATGTATCTGTGTGTATGTCTATGTATGTATGTCTGTGTGTGTGTCTGTCTATGTGTGTGTGTCTATGTGTGTCTGTGTGTGTCTGTGTGTGTGTCTGTGTGTGTCTATGTGTGTGTATGTGTGTGTCTGTGTGTGTATGTGTCTGTCTATGTGTGTCTGTGTCTATGTGTGTATGTGTGTGTCTATGTGTCTGTGTGTGTGTCTGTGTGTGTCTATGTGTGTGTATGTGTGTCTGTCTGTGTGTGTGTGTCTATGTGTGTGTGTCTATGTGTGTGTCTATGTGTGTCTGTCTGTGTATCTAAGTGTGTGTGTCTATGTGTGTGTCTATGTGTGTGTATGTGTGTGTCTGTGTGTGTCTGTGTCTGTCTGTGTGTGTATGTGTGTGCCTATGTGTCTGTGTGTGTGTCTGTGTGTGTCTATGTGTGTGTATGTGTGTGTCTATGTGTGTCTGTCTGTCTGTGTGTGTGTCTGTGTGTGTCTAAGTGTGTGTGTCTATGTCTGTATGTGTGTGTGTCTGTGTGTAACTGTCTGTGTGTGTCTATGTGTGTGTCTGTGTGTGTATGTGTCTGTATGTGTCTGTGTGTGTCTGTGTGTGTATGTGTGTGTATGTGTGTGTCTGTGTGTGTCTGTGGGAGCAGTGGCGTAGTGGTCAGCGCACTGCGCTACGAGTTCGATTCCCGCTCACGGCCAACACCAGTGACGAATATCCGAACCGCTCCCTGGGCCTCCCCTAGGTCAACTCGGCCTGAACCGAGTACACAGTGGTGCGGCGCGTATAAAACATCAGCACCGGAGAGACAAAGGTGGCCGGGTGTGTGTGTTTTTCCCCCACAGCACTTGCCCCAACAGCCGTGCATCAGCTACACGGGGGACCTTTGCCTGTGTGTTGAGCGAATCAATGCGGTCCAAACAATCCACCTGTCCATCTAGTCAACTCCACATTCTCAGTGACTCGGCTCACCTGGGAAGTTGGTGGTGGTGGAGTTGGTGGTTGAGTTGGTGGTGGAGTCGGTGGTTGAGTCGGTGGTTGAGTCGATGGTGGAGTTGGTGGTGGTGGAGTTGGTGGTGGAGTTGGTGGTGGAGTTTGTGGTTAAGTTGATGGTGGAGTCGGTGGTTGAGTCGGTGGTTGAGTCGGTGGTTGAGTTGATGGTGGAGTTGGTGGTGGTGGAGTTGGTGGTGGAGTTGGTGGTGGAGTTTGTGGTTAAGTTGGTGGTTGAGTTGGTGGTGGAGTTGATGGTGGAGTTTGTGGTTGAGTTGGTGGTTGAGTCGGCGGTTGAGTCGGTGGTTGAGTCGGTGGTTGAGTCGGTGGTTGAGTTGGTGGTGGAGTCGGTGGTGGAGTTGATGGTGGACGAGTTGATCCGTCTTCTGAATAAGACGACGACGACGAAGAAGACGACGACTAGAACGATGTTGCTGAATGAGAACTTGAAGCGAACTGGGGACTGCCCCGTCGCTCCGTGTCATCGACTTGCTCTCGTGCGAGGTAGGAGGGGGCTGCGTGGGGGTGGAGTGGGCGGGGAGGGGGGCGGGCGACGTGGTGATGGTGGGGGGGGGGAGATTTGGGGGAGGTGCGTGAAGTTTGGGGGATGGGGAGGTGCGGGGGTAGGGAGGGGGGGTGGAGTTGGGGGTGGGGAGGTGCGGGGGTGGGTGGAGTTGGGGGGTGGGGAGGTGCGGGTGTAGGGAGGGGGGGGTGGAGTTGGGGGATGGGGAGGTGCGGGGGTAGGGGGAGGTGGGTGGAGTTGGGGGGTGGGGAGGTGCGTGGAGTTGACGGGTTTGGGGATGTGATTTCGTGGTCAAAGGGATTTCCCCTACCGTTCGGCAGAGGTCGCAAACGGGGTTTGATTCCTTATCCGTACCCGGAGTGACAAACGGTGACTCACCAGCGACTCACGGCATAACCGTACCCGGCCGCACCAGGGTCGCAAACGGCTACTCGGCTACCCGTACCCGGCCGGGTATCGGGTAGGGTACGGGTATCGGGTACCCGGTTGCGACCTCTGCCGTTCGGATGCCAATAAAATGCTGGAATTGTCAACGTCGTTGTAGCTGCTCCATCACACGACCGGTTCGTGCCCAACACGAATTGGCCGATTTTGTTCACGTGACAACCTTCACTCATCGGCCGTGTCGGGTGGTGGCGGGTTTAACGACGCCGCGATAATACCCATCGCCCCCCCCCCCACCACGCCAGGGTCGGTGCGCGTTGACGAAATACCCTTCAACTCGCACGCGCGATGTCTCACCGTACGTCTCCCGATTAGACTTTCCGATCGACGTTCCCTGTCCGCCTCTTTCTCGGCGATTTTTGTTGAGAAACCAAAACATATTTTTCCCATTTAAACCGCCAATAGACCACTATCATCATCATCTTGTGGAGTGACTCATGCAGCCACCTATGGCTGGCAGAGTTTGGTAGTACATGTTGTTCACGTCGTTTATTGTGAAAATGCGGTCACAGTTTATGGCTTCATTTTGGTGATTTTCGAAAAGTTTTTCGGTTTGGCCATGTTTGTTTGTTGTAGTACAGAGTTAGACTGATGGCCTTAATCTAAGTTGTCTTATGGTTGTTGTTGTTGTTGACTTGCATCCCACTGGGATTTTTGCACACAGTGTCGGTGTACGGTGCTTTTTCTGCAATATTTTGCTGTCTTTTCTCGGATTTTCTGTTTACACTCAGTCACTTTAAGATGTAGTCTTGTTCATGTTTTTATTTTCTGTTTGTTGCGGTTGCACCCGATTCAAGAGCTGAATGGCTCGCAGGGCTCTACCTAATCAATGAACTTTGAACTTGATCTTCGTCGCCATCGCCGCTCGTCATCGTCACGCGAGCCTTGCGGTCCATGCTCGCCGGGGATTCTTTGGCGAAACATCGCCGTGTCTTTTAGAACACAAACTGATTGTCAGTGCTGGTCCTGTTGGCTTTGTTCGGTGGTTCTTGAACTTTCACCGCAGCCTTACCGCCTCGTTGGTTCTCAATCGTAAAACAAATGCACAGTCTTAATAAACACATAGGGGTCAATGAAACAAAGTTGTTGTTTTACCTACGTGGCCGTGCTTACTTTGTGTTTTTGATGTTCGGACCGAGAGCCGTAAGTTCAACTTCCGCGCAATAGATGGCGGTGATAGCACCTACATCTGCAAAACGTGAAGAACCAGTGGCACCTACATCCACAGAACATGAAGAACCAGTGGCATCTACATCTACAGAACGTGAAGAACCAGTGGCACCTACATCTGCAAAACGTGAAGAACCAGTGGCACCTACATCCACAGAACATGAAGAACCAGTGGCATCTACATCTACAGAACGTGAAGAACCAGTGGCACTTACATCCACAGAACGTGAAGAACCAGTGGCACCTACATCGCCATGGCGGTGACGGTGGTAGTGGTGGTGACGGTGGTAGTGGTGGTGGTGGTGGTGGCGGTGGTGGTGGCGGTGGTGGTGGTGGTGGTGGTGGTGACGGTGGTGGTGGCAGTGGTGGTGGTGGCAGTGGTGGTAGTGGTGGTGGTGGCGGTGGTGGTGGCAGTGGTGGTAGTGGTGGCACGCGCTTGGGGCTGTTGACGCTGCGCGGGTCTCAAACTCCGTGCGCTTCACGGGGGGGAGAGAGGAGAGACGGGGAGGACAGGGGGGGGGTGACAGACGGGGCGATGACGGACAGGGCGATGACAGACGGGGCGATGAGAGACAGGGGGGAGGACAGACGGGGCGATGACGGACAGGGCGATGACGGACAGGGCGAGGACAGGGGGGGACGGGGACGGTCTCCGTGGGAGAGGACGACGGTCGAACCGTTGGAACTCGGCTCCCCCCGGGTCCAGAGCGGGCACGGAGCGGCGAGGTGACGACGGGGACGTCACGGCTTGTAAGGAATCAATAATGTAAAACAATAATCAGTTTAACAAGTTGGCTTAGGTCACCGATATCATCCATAATAGAGGTTTTTTTGGGCTTAGATTACAACTTGCTTAATGAGGCGAAAGCCTGATGAAGCTAGTTGTTATTGCTGGCGAAACGTCGTACACAGATTGTAAATGTTGTGGCTTGGCTCTCCAACACACCGGTGTGCTCTACTATACACTACTATACACTACACTATAAACTACACTATACACTACACTACTATACACTACACTATACACTACACTACTATACACTACACTATACACTACACTATACACTACACAATGCACTACACTATACACTACTATACACTACACTATACACTACTATACACTACACTATACACTCCACACTAGTGCTGTACTAGTAACGAATTGGCCACGTTCTGTTAACGTGACAATCCTTACTAGTTGGCTGTGTCAGGTTGGTGGCGGGTTTTAACGACGCAACATTTATATTTTTACGCGATCTAACCCCCCAAAAAATTGGCCAAATAATGAATATTGCTCCACGGCTCACATTGTCCAATTGACTCGGCAGTCCAGCTGAGAGGCGGATTAACACAGATAGGACAAGAGGGTTAAAAAATACATTAAAAAACGAGAATGCATCATGATTTGAAAATAGAAAACAAGCGAGGGTGAGGAGGCGTTGAGGTTACGTGACCCGAGGTGACGTCACACCGTGCCCTTTGTGTTGCAAATTCTTTTGCACCGTACATAGCCAACCGTGCTAATCGAAGTTTCCTTTTATGGTCCTCCAGCCCGAGACATCGGTGACGCAGTCGCAAGGGATTGTTGACGGCAGGTAACGAACAACCACCAACACCACGTTCCATTAGATTGCGCAATGGACCAAAGTAAACGTGAGCTCTCGTGTTGTTGACGCCGGATGTTTGATTTTTTGAAACTTTTACCTGATAAGACCCCATTGAGCTGTATAAGCTCGTTTCTTTTGTCAGAAGCGGCCTGGCTATTACAAATGATAGCTGAAAGATAGCGGCTGATATGATCACGCGGAAATATATAGCGGCCAAATAACACTAAACTCCTGTACACCAAGCGAGGTAGTTAACATCTCATAGCCACCGTGATGATGATGAGAGAGAGACACCGCAAAGTCTAAATATACAGCAGCAGGCGTCAAGGTCGGGATCGAACCCACGACTTCCTGCATATCAGGCGAGGTAGTTAACATCTCCTAGCCACCGTGATGATGATGAGAGAGAGAAACACCGCAAAGTCTAAATATACAGCAGGAGTCAAGGTCGGGATCGAACCCACGACTTCCTGCATATCAGGCGAGGTAGTTAACATCTCCTAGCCACCGTGATGATGATGAGAGAGACACCGCAAAGTCGAAATATACAACAGGCGTCAGGGTCGGGATTGAACCCACGACTTCCTGTGTTCCAGGGAGGTAGTTAACATCTCCTAGCCACCGTGGTGTCCATACTTCGACCCCGTATGAACCTCGCCCTGGCTGCAGGCCGCAAGAGATGGAGACCCACTGGCCACTCCGGCTGAACTCGAAGCAGTTTCGCGGTCATCCTCCAGCCTGACATGCAACTCTGTGGTGCCCAGGTGAGCCGTATCAGGTGACCCATATTAGGTGGGTCATATAGGGCGAGCCATACCAGGCAAACCGTCCCATGTGAGCCACACCGGACAAGCCAGGAGAGCCGTACCGGGTGAGCCATTCTGGGCAAGCCATCCATACCGAGTGAGTCATTTGGGTTGATCATACAAGGTCAGCCATACCGGGTGAGCCGTACCAGGTGAGCCACACCGAGTGAGCCATACCGAGTGAGCCACACCGGGCAAACAATTCTGGTCAAACCGTACCAGAAGAGCCATACCACGTGAGCCATACCGTGCGCGCAATTCCGGGCGAGTCGGGAAAACGTGAAAGCACACAGGGTGGTGGCTTTCCACGCTGCACGTTGGATGGCAGTAGCGTGGGTTGGTGGACCGCGCTCGAAACGTCGTGAAACTCCCTTGCCACGTGCGTCGAGGGGTTTGCCGTACCCCTAGGCTCGCCATTGGAAGGCCGGTAGAGCAGGTGTACAGCTATTTCGCTGTGCCTCACACCTGATGAGGGAGGCTTGTGTTCCCTCCGAAACGTCGTGATTTAATTTATTTTTCATTTATTTTATTTTATTGTTTTACCTACGTGACATTACCGAAAAAACCAAACAAAGTCTGCGCAATTCGTGACCAGTTCAACGTCACGGAAATCGATTTGTAAACGTCGTGGGTTTTACTCTGCTACACACAACCGTTGAGTGATGAACTAAGGACGAATTGCCACGTTTTTGTTTTTCGTGACATGACCTTACTACTCTTTGGTTCATCTTCTTGGTTCTTTTGGTAAAGTCACGTAGAATGGAAATATTAAACTAATAAAAATAAACATAATAAAATAATTCTCACGACGTTTCGGCCACAACGCAAGCAGCCGTCCTCAGGTGAAGAACAGGTCTGTCGAGAAGACAGCGTCTGAATGACTAGCTTGCGTTGTGGCCGAAACGTCGTGAGAATTATTTTATTATGTTTTATTTTTATTATTTTATTATTTCCATTCTACGTGGCTTTACCGAAAGAACCAAGAAGATGAATTCCTGCAGTCACGAAAGTTTTAAATCGAAATTTACTCTTTGGTTCTTTCGGTAAACTCTGTGGTGTCCAGGTGAGCCGTACCAAGTGATATATAATGCCTCGTCCACATCAGTCTGTTTCTGTCACCTGAAGACGATCGCTTGTTGTTGCGATCGAAACGTCGTGATCTATTGTTTTTATTATTTTTATTTTTTATCCACGTGACTTTACCAAAAGAACCAAAGACTGTGAATTCCTGCAGTCACGAAAGCCTCAAATCAAGATTGTAACCTTACTAATTGGCTGTGTCGGGTGGTGGCGGGTTTCATGACACATTTATATTTACACGATCTAACCCCAAAACAAAAACCTCTATTATATACTTGAAGCTAATTACATTTGTTGTGAAGTTAGCCTTATCACAACCATCATATTGTGCACTGGCTGATGGCTTATTAATAAACATTTCAAATGAAGCCATTGATTAATTTATTTTAGTTTTCAGTTGTATAACCGAATCAAGTATTATTTGGACCGAGTGTCTGTTGCCACCTTGACGACTGGTGCTCCGACCTTGAATACATTAGAGACTTGATTGTAGTAATACTGGTAGGAACCCACTGGTTACACCAGCCCACAGGGGATTATTGTGTCCGTCCGTCCGTTGTGCAGGGAGGGGCTGGGTGGGGAGGGAGGGGCTGGGTGGGGAGGGTGGGGCTGGGTGGGGAGGGTGGGGAGGGGCTGGGTGGGGAGGGGCTGGGTGGGGAGGGTGGGGCTAGGTGGGGGGTGGGAGGGGTGGGGCTGGGTGGGGAGGGGCTGGTCACCCCGTGGTGCCCTTATAAAACTCAACGTTTAACCTACTCACGCCGGCTTGTGCCCGCCCTCACAGTCGGGCATATGTGCGGAATACACCACGCCGCCGTTGACCCTGGCCATTGGCCGAGCAACCCAACGTTACTACCAGCTCCCTCCGCAGGAATGTGTTATCTGTGTGTGTTTGAAATGCGAGTCACAATCCATCCGTTACATGCGAGGCATCTCAGAATCTGTACAATATTTGCTTCATCATACCCGAGATAAAGAAAATATTAAAATGACAGCTTCCTGCCAGCCAGAACTGCAGCAGCCAGCGTCAGGGTCTAAATCTATTTTATTTACAAATAGCGGGAAGTGCCCGGCGTTGCCCGGGGGAAAATATATTTAAAAACGTTTAAAAACCTAAAAACATAACATATACAAATGAAAATAAAACTTTGATCATTACCTCATTAATTAAAATTAAAATAAAACGCAACGCGCCATGGAACAAAAAAAACTTACGCTCGCGCGCCAAGATTCGATTCTTTAAATCGCGCAAAGGAATCGAAGGTTGTAGATTTCTTTAGAATCGGCCTATTCCCCTATTAATCGATACCACAAACGCTCACCAGATATCGATTATCGCAAATCCTGTATGCGGGTTCACGCCACACACTTCATGGTCATTCCCCCCCCCCCCCCCCCGAAATACAAAAGTAAATGTTTATACTATGAGACATCTCCTTTACCAGTGGCAAAATATAGTAGTAGGTTTTTACCCTTTCAACTGGTACAAAAACTGATACCTTTATACAAGGCATCATGTTTGCAATAACCACAACACAAGCAGTCAAAATGCAAACAAAAATAAATAACTCTGATGATGATAATGATATGCACTGTCCTTGAAGTTGATTGGTCCACACCCGAGACAGCTTTTCTTAGAGCCTAGTCTCCATTGGTGTTGGACCAGTGACGCCAAAAGGCGTTATCTGGTCATTACAAACATGATGCCTTGTATAAAGGTGTCAGTTTTTGTACCAGTTGAAAGGGTAAAAACCTATTACTATAAATGTTTATACGTTTTGCATTGTGTACAATCTGGAAGCTACCCACATGCCAAATTTCAAGTTGCTTGCATGTCGAGAAGTACGCTCAACATTTCGAACAGACACACATTCACAAATGTCCCTTTTATAGACAGTATGTAGATTTTATATTACCAGGTAATGCTCACCAAGTTGCGAAGCTCTTAGTCAAGAAGCGACCTGGCCATGGCAAACGAAAGCTCAACGAAATTGGCTCATCACGTGGTCATTCAAAGCAGTCGCCAAATGCTCTTCAAGATTTTGACTGCGCAAAAATGAACCTGCCCAATAAACAATTTGCGTCTCGCTGGAGGTGATTCCTGCAGCAGTGGCAACGAGCGAGCGATTGTAGGGCAGAAACCTTTTACAACAGCAGACGCCGTTCGCCACGAAGTGGTCACCACGACGCTTGTGCCAGGCTAGGTGCATCTTGAGGCCACGTGAAATGTGGAAGACTCGCTGGCGGGCGGTCACGGGGTAGAGCCAGGGGCTGGGTGGGGAGGGGCTGGTCACCCCGTGGTGCCCTTATAAAACTCAACGTTTAACCTACTCACGCCGGCTTGTGCCCGCCCTCACAGTCGGGCATATGTGCGGAATACACCACGCCGCCGTTGACCCTGGCCATTGACCGAGCAACCCAACGTTCCTACCAGCTCCCTCCGCAGGAATGTGTTATCTGTGTGTGTGTGTGTTTGAAAAGCGTTTCACAATGCATCCGTTACATGCGAGGCATCTCAGAATCTGGACAATATTTGCTTCATCATACCCGAGAGGAGGTCACGGCACAGACCCAGGTACCATGGGTTGACTGGGAAGACCTTTGCTCCCTACTGTACTAACTTGCTAAATTTTAGCTGCCCGGCGCTTGCCAAGTTTAGCAATGACTTGCGGAACAAAACAAAAGTAAATTCTATCAATTCGTCCATTGTACTCGGGACAGCCACCTGGTTAGGGGCGATGCGGTGGCGAGATGCCAGCTGACCTCGCCTGGTGTACAGGAGGAGGTCGTGGATTCGATCCCGACCCTGATGCCTGCATTATATTTGGAGTTTGCGTCTCTCTCTCTCTCATCATCACTACGGTGGCTAGGAGATGTTAACTACCTCGCCTGGAATACAGGTGGTCGTGGGTTCGATCCCGACCCTGACGCCTGCTCTATATTTGGAGTTTGCGTGTCTCTCTCCCCGTGATCGCGTGGATTTTTTCTCCGGGTTCTTCGGTTTTTTTCCTGCCACTTTGAAAAACGTGCCTTTAGAGTGTTTGGCTGACATACATTTCCACGCGATAAGCCACTTCGTTGAGCTATCATTTGCAGTCAGGTCGCTTCTGAAAAAGATAAGCTTCATAGCTCAGAGGGCCTTGTATGGTAAAATGGTAAAATGAAGAGTTTAGTAAAGTTCACACGCGCCTTCAAACGCACGTCAGCAGGTGGAACGATGTTTGCCAAAATCCCTACCGACTTGTCGAACAAGAAGAGAGTCTATTTTAGAAAGTCACGTGCAGCGATGCTTTCGCATTCCATTCCTCTGAGCTCTGTCGACGGTGTTCGCAACCCCGCGGTGGTGGCGGTGGCGGTGGTTGGCGGTGGTTGTGGGGATGGTGGGTGGCGGTGGTGGGTGGCGGTGTTGGGTGGCGGTGGTGGTGGCGGCGGTGGTGGGTGGTGGTGGTGGGCGGTGGGTGGTGGTGGTGGGCGGTGGGTGGTGGTGGGTGGCCATGGGGGCCCTCGATCCTCACGACAAGCAGTGCCTCGGTTCGAGTCATGACTGACGCAAAGGTCAAGTCGAGCTTTAAGTGATTGTCAGGTCAAATAAGCATTGATGCATTGGTGATCATCTCTTGCTTAAGATGTTTTTTTTTTCATGTTTTTTGTTGCGGTTGCACCCGATTCAAGAGCCGAATGGCTCACAGGGCTATACCTAATAAATGAACTTGAACTTGAGTCCCGACTGGGGCGCCACTCCGTGTTGAGTTTGTGTGTCTCTCTCTCTCCCCCCAGTTCTAACGCACGTGGTAAGCGGTCGCTTCAACACGTGCAGCCTTTCGCGACCAATATCTTCCACAGCAAAGATTGCTTTCGGTTAGGTCGCGTTCAGCGACACGTTTATATTTACGTGACCTCACCCAAATAAACAAACCTTTGCTATGGTTTGTAACTGGTATTGGCCACGTTCAAAAGTGACTTTCACGTCACTAAAATGGGGTCACGCACAGCGGCAACATCGCCCAACGCCGCCGTAGAAACCTGCCAGGACCTGACAAACGAGATCTGCCTCGTAAACCCGCCTCGTCGTCGTGATAACAACATGCTGACGACACTTTGGTCTTCAAGGCACACCAGAGGTCGCAAACGGGTTTTGATTCCTTACCCGTACCCGTACCCTACCCGAAATGAGTGACAAACGGTTACTCACCAGTGACTCACGGCCTACCCGTACCCGGCCGCACCAGGGTCGCAAACGGCTACCCGTACCCGGCCGGGTACGGGTAGCCGGGTATCGGGTAGGGTACGAGTATCGGGTACCCGGTTGCGACCTCTAGTCTCCGTGCGTGGCGATGAGCGAGCTGGTCCCTGGCGTGCGTTGTATATTTGGAGTTTGCGTGTCTCTCCGTGATCGCGTGGATTTTTTTCCGAGTCCTCCGGTGTCTTCCCTCAACATTAAGCATCAATATCACTCGTTTGGAGTGTTTGGCTGCTACTATACATTTTCACGTGATAAGCCACTCATTTGAGCCGTCATTTGTAGCCAGGTTGCTTCTGACCTGGTAAAATAAAAATAGTAACAATAAATAGGATGGGATTCACCTGTCCCGTGCCTCTCACCAGGATAGGGGTGCCACCGTGGCGAGATAACTACCTCGCCTGCTATGCAGGAGAACATGGGTTCGATCCCGACCCTGACGCCTGCTCTATATTTGGAGTTTGCGTGTCTCTCTCCCCGTGATCGCGTGGATTTTTTCTCCGGGTTCTTCAGTTTTTTTCATGCCACTTTGAAAAACGTGCCTTTAGACTTTAGAGTGTTTGGCTGACGTACATTTCCACGCGATAAGCCACTTCGTTGAGATTTCATTTGCGGTCAGGTCGCTTCTGAAAAAGAATTGAGCTTCATAGCTCAGAGGGCCTTGTATGGTAAAATGAAGAGTTTAGTAAAGTTCACACGCGCCTTCAAACGCACGTCAGCAGGTGGAACGACGTTTGCCAAAATCCCTACCGACTTGTCGAACAAGAAGAGAGTCTATTTTAGAAAGTCACGTGCAGCGATGCTTTCGCATTCCATTCCTCTGAGCTCTGTCGACGGTGTTCGCAACCCCGCGGTGGTGGCGGTGGCGGTGGTTGGCGGTGGTTGTGGGGATGGTGGGTGGCGGTGGTGGGTGGCGGTGGTGGATGGCGGTGGTGGCGGGGATGGGTGGTGGTTGGTGGCGGTGGTTGTGGGTGGTGGGTGGCAGTGGTGGCGGTGGTGGCAGTGGTGGGTGGTGGCTGGTGGTGGCGGTGGTGGATGGCGGTGGTGGCGGGGATGGGTGGTGGTTGGTGGCGGTGGTTGTGGGTGGTAGGTGGCAGTGGTGGCGGTGGTGGCAGTGGTGGGTGGTGGCTGGTGGTGGCGGTGGTGGTGGTGGTGAGTGGCAGTGGGGGCCCCCGAACCTCACGACAAGCAGTGCCTCGGTTCGAGTCCCGACTGGGGCGCCACTCCGTGTTGAGTTTGTGTGTCTCTCTCTCTCCCCCCAGTACTAACACACACACGTGGTAACCGGTCGCTTTAACACGTGCAGCCTTTCGCGACCAATATCATCCACAGTAAAGATTGCTGTCGGTTACGTCGCGTTCAGCGACACGTTAATATGTACGTGACCTCACCCAAATAAACAAACCTTTGCCATGGCTTGTAACTGGCAGAGGTGGGACAAAGTCATTGTTATGCAAGTCACAAGTAAGTCTCAAGTCTTTGCTCTCGAGTCCCGAGTCAAGTCGAGTCAAAGATGAGGCAAGTCCAAGTCGAGTCTGAAGTCATCAAAATCATGACTCGAGTCTGACTCGAGTCCAAGTCGCATGACTCGAGTCCACACCTCTGGTAACTGGTATTGGCCACGTTCACAAGTGACTTTCACATCACTAAAATGGGGTCACGCACAGCGGCAACATCGCCCAACGCCACCGTAGCAATCTGGCAGGACCTTGACAAACGAGATCTGCCTCGTAAACCCGCCTCGCAGTCGTAATAACAACATGCTGACGACACTTTGGTCTTCAAGGCACACTGACTGTTGCGTTTGGCAGCCACCTGAGCAGTGGATTGAGCTAAGCAGTGGGCGGGGCTATGCGAGCAGTGGGTCACCTGAGTAGTGGGCGTGGCTAACCAGATAAGTGGGCGTGGTTACCAAAATAGTGGGCGTGGTTATCTGCGTAGTGGGTGGGGGCTACCGACTAGTGGGCGGGGCTACTTAGTTAATGTGCCGGGCGTTCAGAGCTCAGGGCGGTGGGCGGTGGATAACGGGTAGGGTGGGGGGGAGTATGATGTCACCAAAAATCACGTGCGGGGTGACGTCATCGTTTTGGATGTGTGGGGGGGGGGGGCAGCAGTGAGGTCATAATGCCTGGGGCCCTCCGATTTTTGACCCCCCCCCCTCGTCACACATCGTCACAAATGTCTGAACCCCCCCCCCCCTAGGTGCGTGACGTCATTTATGGACGGCCCCAATGTGCGTCGGGTGGAGGCCGCGGGTTTATTGCGCGGGGGACAAACTCCACCGGTCGGACATCGCGCCTAGCAATCGCTGGGCTTTACCACCACCCCATCACGATCAATATAATCACAATACCAAGTCGATCCCACAACCGATGTATAAACAATATCTAGCCTAAATCAATATTTCGTCAAATCCCGATTTATGCCCAAGATGCACTCCTGAAGACCAGGGCGTTAATGAAAAGTACTGAAACAGCAGCAAAGGGATCGATGGGATGGTGGATTGTAACGTGGTACAGCACCTGCAGAGGAGGGGAGGCTTGGTGACCCACTGGGCATCAACACAGCACAACCATCGGTGTGAAAAGCTTTGCTGATATACTGGTTCAGCAGGACGACCGCGTTTGTGTTGCGATCGAAACGTCGTGATTTATTATTTTTGTATTCTTGGTTCTTTCGGTAAAGTCACGTAGAAGGGAAATAATAAAATAATAATAAAACAATTAAATTCCCACGACGTTTCGATTGCAACACAAGCAATCATCATCAGGTGTGAAAACCACAGCAAGACCTTTTTTGAAAAAAAAAATATTTTCTTGCTGTTGGGGGGGGGGGGGGGGTCAGACATTTGTGACGATGTGTGACGAGGGGGGGGGGGGGTGAGAAGTGTGACGTCACATCAAAATGCGCAACTTTAAATAAATATAGACAACACGTTCTACTTAATTAAATATACTTTTTTATCAATGTTTTCTCCTACAACATCAGAGTGCAGCGCCACATTAAATACGCACTACAATGACAATAGTTTAAAGCGATTTGAAGCATGTTTTATTTTTTTGGGGGGGGGGGCAGAGCTTTGTGACGTCATATTTGAGGGGCGGGTCTGACTTTTTGTGACGCCGTGTGACGAGGGGGGGGGGGTCAAAAATGGTTCAAAATCGCGTGACGTCATTTATGGACAGCCCCTAACTGCAATACACTCGTCCTTGGACGGGCTATAGGCGAGTATAATAATACTAATAAAACATTAATAATGCCTCGACGGCTCGAGTTTTGCCAATTTACTCGGCGGTCCAACTGAGATGCGGATTAACACAGAGAGAACAAGAGGGTTAAAATAAATAAATAAAAAGAAAGCATCATGCGTAATAAATAAATAAAAAGCATCGTGATTTTAAAATAAATAAATAAAAATAAAGCATCGTGGTTAAAAAAGAAATAACCATAAAATAAAGCATCGTGGTAAAAAAATAAGTAAATAAAAAAATAAAGAATCATGCATAAAAAATAAATAATAAATAAAGAAACCATCGTGATTCAAAAATAAAACAAGCGAGGGTGAGGAGGCGTTGAGGTTACGTGACCCAAGGTGACGTCACACCGTGCCCTTTGTGTTGCAACTTCTTTCGCACCGTACATAGCCAACCGTGCTAATGGAAGTTGCCTTTCATGGTCCTCCAGCCCGAGACATCGGTGACGCAGTCGCAAGGGATTGTTGACGGCAGGTAACGAACAACCACCAACACCACGTTCCATTAGATTGCGCAACGGACCAAAGTAAACGTGAGCTCTCGTGTTGTTGACGCCGGATGTTTGATTTTTTTTTACTTTTACCAGGTAAGGCCACATTGAGCTGTATAAGCAATTTTTTTCAGAAGCGACCTGGCTATCACAAATGATAGCTTAAAGAAAGCGGCTGATATCATCACGCAGAAATATATTGCGGCCAAATAACTCTAAACGCGTGACGTTGATTCTAAACGTGGAGGGAGAAAAAACGGAAGGGCCTGGAGAAAAATCCACGCGACCACGCGGAGAGAGACACGCAAAGTCTACATATACAGCAGCAGCAGGCGTCAGGGTCGGGATCGAACCCACGACCTCCTATAGACCAGGCGAGGTGGTTAACATCTCCTAGCCACCGTGATGATGATGAGAGAGAGACACGCAAACTCCAAATATACAGCAGCAGGCGTCAGGGTCGGGATCGAACCCACGACCTCCTGCATATCAGGCGAGGTAGTTAACATCTCCTAGCCACCGTGATGATGATGATGATGAGAGACACCGCAAAGTCTACATATACAGCAGCAGGCGTCAGGGTCGGGATAGAACCCACGACCTCCTGCACACCAGGCGAGGTAGTTAACATCTCCTAGCCACCGTGATGATGATGAGAGAGAGACACGCAAACTCCAAATATATAGCAGCAGGCGTCAGGGTCGGGATCGAACCCACGACCTCCTGCATATCAGGCGAGGTAGTTAACATCTCCTAGCCACCGTGATGATGATGAGAGAGAGACACGCAAACTCCAAATATATAGCAGCAGGCGTCAGGGTCGGGATAGAACCCACGACCTCCTGCATATCAGGCGAGGTAGTTAACATCTCCTAGCCACCGTGGTGTCCTTATTCGACCCCGGCTGAACCTCGCCCTCGCTGTAGGCCAAAGAGATGGAGACCCACTGGCCACTCCGGCTGAACTCGAAGCAGACCGTGGTCATCCTCCAGCCTGACATGCAACTCTGTGGTGCCCAGGTGAGCCGTACCAGCTGAGCCGTACCAGGTGAGCCGTACCAGGTGAGCCATGCCAGGTGAGCCATACCCAGTGACCCACACCGGGCAAACCATAGCAGGACAGCCGTACCGGGTGAGCCATTCTGGGCGAGACATCCATACTGAGCGAGCCATATTGGGTGGATCATACCAGGCAAACCATACCACGTGGGCCATATTGGGTGACCTAACCCAAATAAACAAACCTTTGCCATGGCTTGTAACTGGTATTGGCCACGTTCAAAAGTGACTTTCACATCACTAAAATGGGGTCACGCACAGCGGCAACATCGCCCAACGCCACCGTAGCAACCTGGCAGGACCTGACTAACGAGATCTGCCTCGTAAACCCGCCTCGTCGTCGTAATAACAACATGCTGACGACACTTTGGTCTTCAAGGCACACGACTGGTTTACTAGTTCTGAAACAACTGTCCTACCTCAAAGGGTCCTCCTCTACCGGAGCAGATAGTATCCCCGTCTTTGCTCTGCTAAGTGTTGGTCACCTAATATACAAACCTATAGCCCATATTTTCAACTTGTCTATCACAGAAGCATCAGTTCCTCTAGAATGGAAACATTCATATGTTCGTCCACTTCACAAAGGGGGCCCTAAAGATGATCCAAATAACTACCGACCTATCTCAATTTTTTCCCCGTTGATAAATTTTTTAAAAAATGTATTGAACTACCAAATTAGCAGTTTCCTGTCCGACAACAATCTATTACATCGAAAACAATCTGGGTTCCGAAAAAAATACAGCACCACATCTGCTGCATTAGACTCTCTGAATCACTTTTACAGTAGCCTTGATAATAAGCAGTACTGCGCCAGTCTTTTTCTTGGCTTATCCAAAGCCTTTGATACAGTCGACCACAACACCCTGCTTAGTAAACTAAGTTGCCTCCGTTTCTCCAAACACGCAGTGGAATGGTTAAAAATGTACCTCTCTTTTCGCACTCAAACTGTACTAACCGATGGTTGGAGGTCAAACAGTGTTAAGCTAACAAAATGGGTTCCACAGGGTTCAATCCTCGGCCCCCTCTTGTTCTCTCTTTATGTCAATGAATTGGGCACTGACCTGGATCATTCCAGAGTAATTTTTTTTTGCAGATGACACGGTACTGATTACTGCTGGCCGCTCTCCGGATGACGTGATTGCTAAGCTCCAGAGTGATTTCAATAAACTATAACATCAGCTAGTTGCTCTTAAACTAGTCCTGAATACCTCCAAAACCAAGGTGCTATGCTTCTCACCAGGACTAAAGCAGGAAGTTATTTTCCCCCAATTGTCATTCCTTAAATAATTATCAAATAGAGCAAGTCAAGATCTTTAAATATCTTGGGGTCATTCTTGATTCAAAACTAAATTTTGAAGATCACATTGATTACAGTGGTAAAAAGACAAAAATAAAAATTGGTTTTCTGTATCGACACAAGCACTGCTTCCCCCCTATGTTCAGTTTGGAATTGATATAAGCAACCATACTGCCTCTACTTGATTACTGTGACATCGTGTATAAATCAGCCCCAAGTACTGTATTGAAGAAGCTTGACTCAATGTATCACTCGGCCTTACGATTTGCATTGAACTGCCCATATAGGACTCACCACTGTGATCTCTACATTGGGTCAAACATAACATCTCTCAATGTTCGACGGCTTGTGCATCAGATCTTATTTATTCACGATGTACTTACAAAGAAATCCGCAGATTACCTGCTGGATCTCCTCTCTGTTTCAAAGAACAAATTTGACCTAAGGTAATAATAGTAGGTTTTTACCCTTTTAACTGGTACAAAACTGACACCTTTATTCAAGGCATCATGTTTGCAATGACCACAACACAAGTAGTCAAAAAAGCAAACAAAAAGAAGCAACTCTGATAAGGATGATAATATGCACTGTCCTTGAAGTTGATTGGCCCACACCCGAGACGGCTTTCTTTAGAGCCTAGTCCCCATTGGTGTAGGGCCAGATGACACCAGAAGGCGTACAACTCAAACACAGTGCAATATCAAAGTATTGAGAGCTCAGGGTAAGCATTTACACTATGAGATCTCTTTTACCAGTGGCAAAATATAATAGTAGGTTTTTACCCTTTTAACTGGTACAAAACTGACACCTTTATTCAAGGCATCATGTTTGCAATGACCACAACACAAGTAGTCAAAAAAGCAAACAAAAAGAAGCAACTCTGGACAGTGCATATTATCATCCTTATCAGAGTTGCTTCTTTTTGTTTGCTTTTTTGACTACTTGTGTTGTGGTCATTGCAAACATGATGCCTTGAATAAAGGTGTCAGTTTTGTACCAGTTAAAAGGGTAAAAACCTACTATTATATTTTGCCACTGGTAAAAGAGATCTCATAGTGTAAATGCTTGACCTAAGGTCTTCGCTCATTTAGCAGCTTCACATTCCCTATTGCCGTACAAATACTGGAGGAAGGGCCTTTGCTATTGATGCCCCCAGGGTCTGGAATGCTATTGCCAATAAACTGAAACTTAAGTCACTACCTATGAGATCTTCACTCAAAACTGCTCTAGAGGAGTTGTACACCCCTAGCTGCCAGTGCTATTCAGTGGCCTAAAATACAATGTTTCGCTCCGGATGATCGCTGCGAAGTATGATCTGTGTTTTGATTTAGTGTGCTGATCTTAAAGGTGCATTGAAAAATGTTGACACTCCGACTGATGCTCCTGCTGTTGTGGAGTGACTCATGCAGCCAGCTATGGCTGCAGAGTTTGGTAGTACATGTTGTTTATGCGTTTATTGTGAAAATTAGGTCACAGTTCCTATGATCACTGTTTCATTGCTTTTATGGCTTTATTTTGGTGATTTTTGAAAAGTTTTTCGGTTTGGCCAAGTTTGTTTGTTGTACTACAAAGTTAGACTGATGGCCTTAATCTAAGTTGTCTTGTGGTTGTTGTTGTTTGACTTGCATCCCACTGGGATTTTTGCACACAGCGTTGGTGTACGGTGCTTTTTCTGCAATATTTTGCTGTCTTTTCTTGGATTTTCTGTTTGCACATTGTCACTTTAAGATGTTTTCTTGTTCATGTTTTTGTTTTTGTTGAGGTTGCACCCGATTCAAGAGCCGAATGGCTCAAAGGGCTCTACCTAATAAATGAACTTGAAAACTTGAAACTTGACTGTTGCGTCTGGCAGCCACAATGAGCAGTGGATTGAGCTCCAAAAGCAGTGGGCGGGGCGATGCGAGCAGTGGGTCACCTGAGTAGTGGGCGGGGCTAACCAGATGAGTAAGCGTGGTTAACAAAATAGTGGGCGTGGTTATCTGAGTAGTGGGTGGGGGCTACCATAGTGGGCGTGGTTATCTGAGTAGTGGGTGGGGGCTATTATAGTGGGCGTGGTTATCTGAGTAGTGGGTGGGGCTACCATAGTGGGCGTAGTTATCTGAGTAGTGGGTGGGGGCTACCGACTAGTGGGCGGGGCTACTTAGTTAATGGAACGGGCGATCGGAGCTCAGGGCGGTGGGCGGTGGATAACGGGTAGGGTGGGGGGGAGTATGATGTCACCAAAAATCACGTGCGGGGTGACGTCATCGTTTTGGATGTGTGGGGGGGGGTGGCAGCAGTGAGGTCATAATGCCTGGGGCCTTCCGATTTTTGACCCTCCCCCTCGTCACACATCGTCACAAATGTCTGACCCCCCCCTAGGTGCGTGACGTCATTTATGGACGGCCCCAATGTGCGTCGGGTGGAGGCCGCGGGTTTATTGCGCGGGGGACAAACTCCACCGGTCGGACATCGCGCCTAGCAATCGCTGGGCTTTACCACCACCCCATCACGATCAATATAATCACAATACCAAGTCGATCCCACAACCGATGTATAAACAATATCTAGCCTAAATCAATATTTCGTCAAATCCCGATTTATGCCCAAGATGCACTCCTGAAGACCAGGGCGTTAATGAAAAGTACTGAAACAGCAGCAAAGGGATCGATGGGATGGTGGATTGTAACGTGGTACAGCACCTGCAGAGGAGGGGAGGCTTGGTGACCCACTGGGCATCAACACAGCACAACCATCGGTGTGAAAAGCTTTGCTGATATACTGGTTCAGCAGGACGACCGCGTTTGTGTTGCGATCGAAACGTCGTGATTTATTATTTTTGTATTCTTGGTTCTTTCGGTAAAGTCACGTAGAAGGGAAATAATAAAATAATAATAAAACAATAAAAGTCTCACGACGTTTCGATTGCAACACAAGCAATCATCATCAGGTGTGAAAACCACAGCAAGACCTTTTTTGAAAAAAAAAATATTTTCTTGCTGTTGGGGGGGGGGGGGGGGGGGTCAGACATTTGTGACGATGTGTGACGAGGGGGGGGGGTGAGAAGTGTGACGTCACATCAAAATGCGCAACTTTAAATAAATATAGACAACACGTTCTACTTAATTAAATATACTTTTTTATCAATGTTTTCTCCTACAACATCAGAGTGCAGCGCCACATTAAATACGCACTACAATGACAATAGTTTAAAGCGATTTGAAGCATGTTTTATTTTGGGGCGGGGGGCAGAGCTTTGTGACGTCATATTTGAGGGGCGGGTCTGACTTTTTGTGACGCCGTGTGACGAGGGGGGGGGGTCAAAAATGGTTCAAAATCGCGTGACGTCATTTATGGACAGCCCCTAACTGCAATACACTCGTCCTTGGACGGGCTATAGGCGAGTATAATAATACTAATAAAACATTAATAATGCCTCGACGGCTCGAGTTTTGCCAATTGACTCGGCGGTCCAACTGAGAGGCGGATTAACAGAGAGAGAACAAGAGGGTTAAAATAAATAAATAAAAATAAAGCATCATGCGTAATAAATAAATAAAAAGCATCGTGATTTTAAAATAAATAAATAAAAATAAAGCATCGTGGTTAAAAAAGAAATAACCATAAAATAAAGCATCGTGGTAAAAAAATAAGTAAATAAAAAAATAAAGAATCATGCATAAAAAATAAATAATAAATAAAGAAACCATCGTGATTCAAAAATAAAACAAGCGAGGGTGAGGAGGCGTTGAGGTTACGTGACCCGAGGTGACGTCACACCGTGCCCTTTGTGTTGCAACTTCTTTCGCACCGTACATAGCCAACCGTGCTAATGGAAGTTGCCTTTCATGGTCCTCCAGCCCGAGACATCGGTGACGCAGTCGCAAGGGATTGTTGACGGCAGGTAACGAACAACCACCAACACCACGTTCCATTAGATTGCGCAACGGACCAAAGTAAACGTGAGCTCTCGTGTTGTTGACGCCGGATGTTTGATTTTTTTTACTTTTACCAGGTAAGGCCACATTGAGCTGTATAAGCAATTTTTTTCAGAAGCGCCCTGGCTATCACAAATGATAGCTTAAAGAAAGCGGCTGATATCATCACGTGGAAATATATTGCGGCCAAATAACTCTAAACGCGTGACGTTGATTCTAAACGTGGAGGGAGAAAAAACGGCAGGGTCCGGAGAAAAATCCACGCGACCACGGTGAGAGAGACACTCAAAGTCTACATATACAGCAGCAGCAAGCGTCAGAGTCGGGATCAAAGCCACGATCTTCTGTATACCAGGCGAGGTAGTTAACATCTCATAGCCACCGTGATGATGATGAGAGAGAGACACGCAAAGTCTACATATACAGCAGCAGCAGGCGTCAGGGTCGGGATCGAACCCACGACCTCCTGCATATCAGGCGAGGTCGTTAACATCTCCTAGCCACCGTGGTGTCCATACTTCGACCCCGGCTGAACCTCGCCCTCGCTGTAGGCCGAAGAGATGGAGACCCACTGGCCACTCCGGCTGAACTCGAAGCAGACCGCGGTTTCGCGGTCATCCTCCAGCCTGATATGCAACTCTGTGGTGCCCAGGTGAGCCGTACCAGGTGAGCCGTACCAGGTGAGCTATACCCAGTCACCCACACCGGGCAAACCGTAGCAGGACAGCCGTACCGGGTGAGCCATTCTGGGCGAGACATCCATACTGAGCGAGCCATATTGGGTGGGTCATACCAGGCAATCCATACCACGTGGGCCATACTGAGCGAGCCATATTGGGTGGATCATACCAGGCAATCCATACCACGTGGGCCATACTGAGCGAGCCATATTGGGTGGATCATACCAGGCAAACCATACCACGTGGGCCATACTGAGCGAGCCATATTGGGTGGATCATACCAGGCAAACCATACCACGTGGGCCATACTGGGTGAGACATTGGGTGGATCATACCAGGCAATCCATACCACGTGGGCCATACTGAGCGAGCCATATTGGGTGGATCATACCAGGCAATCCATACCACGTGGGCCATACTGAGCGAGCCATATTGGGTGGATCATACCAGGCAATCCATACCACGTGGGCCATACTGGGTGAGACATTGGGTGGGTCATACCAGGTCAACCATACCACGTGGGCCATACCGGGTGAGACATTGGGTGGGTCATATCAGGTCAGCCATACCGACCTGAGCAGTGGATGGAGCGACAAAAGCAGTGGGCGGGGCTCTCTGAGTGGTGGGCGGGACCACCTGAGTAGTTACCCGATTAGTGGGCGTGGCCACCATAGTGGGCGGGGCTATCTGAGTGGTGAGTGGGATTTACCGACTAGTGGGTGTGGCTACTTAATGGGCCGGGCGATCTGAGCTGAGGTCGGTGGGCGGTGGATAACGGGTAGGGTGGGGGGGTTAAGATGTCACCAAAATTACGCGCGGGGTGATGTCATCGTTTCGGATGTGTGTGGGGGGGGGGGGCAGCAGTGAGGTCATAATGCCTGGGGCCCTCCTGGTGGGGTGGTCTCCGTGCGTGGCGATGAGCGAGCAGGTCCCAGGCGTGCGTCGTTTCGTATCGCGTGTTGAACTTCTTTCACACCCTACGCGTGTAGCCAACCACGCGAATAGGAAGGTGCGTCGGGTGGAAGCTGCGGGTTTATTGAGCCGGGCATCACGCATCGAAACATCGGACATCGCGCCGAACAGCCGATTCAATCAATCACCGGTACCAACCACCCCATCACGATTACTCTGATAAATACAATCCCAAGTACAAGTCAACCACGCAGCCAATGTATAAAGAATATATATATAAACAAAAACAATCTATAGGCATTTTTCTCACTTCTACGTTGGTTCACTGTTGGGTTCCAGCGTAGATGCAGCATCCTTCTGCAGCAATGCAATGTTGAGTGCCAGTCTCGTATCTCCGCCAGTCTTTGTTCAAACCTCCAATTCTCGCCGGCGTACAAAGCTGTACTGAACACGCACACGTCCTCGAGATGGTCACTTTGGACTTGTGGCCGATTCGCTTGCTTCTCCAGATGTCTGAAGTGCTGCCATTCCTCCTTTTGCCTTTGCGTTCCTCGCGCCCCCGTGTCTCCCGTGTCTCCCGCGCGGTCATTTTCCCATGTCCGGAGCCTTCCCAACTATACAAGTTCCTTGACGTTCGCAAACCTTGGCGCTTTCCCGCATTATACTTCTTTCTCGATGTCCTCCCCTTCCGAACACCGTCGCCTTTGTCTTTTCCACGTTCAATCCTCACTCCCCGCAACCCTTAATTATACGACAGGTACAATAAATGTCAACGTAAAAGACGGCATTGCGGGTGAGAAAAAAAACACCCATTAAAAGAGTCCCCGTGAAAGAAACTGCCGCAGTCAGGACCACCCGCTGCCACCTGGGTACCAGCGCATCGCCACGCAGCCCAAAAGCATTCGGGTACCTCGAAAGGTAAAAGTTCGTAACCCCCGTGGGGGGTAAGCGATGGCGAGGTAACCACGGTACGCTTTAGGACGTCGTAGAAAAAGTCCGCGATGCGGGCCCCCCCATTGTGGCCCCCCCCTCATTCGGCCAGTGTCCATCGCTCCTCTCCTCAAGCCGCGATCCACCGCCACCAGCAAGGCCTCATCCTCATCCTCGGCTCCTCTTCCGGCATTCTTCATCTGCGACAGTTCCGACGATGCTGTTGCTGTTCCCTCACGAGGTGCGGGTGCCATCTGTCTGCCCCCCCCCAACCGTGAGTTAGGCTTAGCTTGCTCCCCCTATTGATTATGTGACCGGGGAGCCCGGCTCATGTCCGTCCACAGAGCAGCGGTTACAGTTTCCCACTTGCACGAACTGAGCGTTCACGTTGAACTGGATGCTGGAGCTAAGGAGGGGGGGGGGGTAGAAAGGGAAACGCGTGTTGTGTTTATTTTATTGCGTTTTCAAGCGCATCTACGAAGACTCATTACACTGGTCAACACACTTTTTCTGGCATAAGGTATTCCAACGGTTTTAAGGTAATTTTGGGGTGCTGATTCCAAATCTGGCATCAGGTTTTTGAGATATCAAATATTGCTTTTTCAATAAAAACTGCAGAAGAAACATATTAAATAAATGTGGATATCTACATAAGATGATATTATAAACACACTATCCTAAAAATACAGCACCATATTTTAACACTAAAGCAGTCACTGACTCGCAACAATTGCAATCATAAGTGATAGAGTTGATTTTGGGTTAAATCAATGAAAATGGGGTATGCCGATAGCATAAAAATGAGATGTGATAGAGCAAATCTGAGATCAGATTTGGAATCAGCACCCTGAAATTAGTCTAAAACAGCTGCAAAAGTCCAGGCCAGAAAAAAATGTGTTTTTTTGTTGTTGACCAGTGTCATTCACGTTGTAGGGTTGACGAGAACGACCGGGCAGACGCGGGACTGCCGCTGCTGTCCGCTCTCGCGCGCTGCGGGCCTGTGGTCGTCACGCAGGAAGCCGCGAGGTGACACACACAAAGGGGTGACACACACACACGGGGTGACACGCACACCCCGTGTGCGTGTCACCCCGTGTGTTTTTCTCAGCGAGGGTCGCCGCGCTGCCGAGATGTTAATCTCCCTCGCCTGGTATGCGAGAGGTTGTGGGTTCGATCCCGATCTCGACGATGCCCGCATATTTGGAGTTTGCGCGTCCTCTACTCTATCCCCATGGTCGCGTGCGACTAGTGAGTGAGACTCGAGAGTGCGATGGGGAGAGTAACGGGAGAGTGCGATGGGGAGAGTAACGGGAGAGTGCGATGGGGGAGTGCGCTACGGGAGAGTGTACCGTACCAAGAGGGGCCACAGCGCTGGCGACGCTGGCGACGCTGGCGACGCTGGGGACGTTGGTGGCGTCATCTTCGTTCTCCTGCAGGACACGAAGAGAAGAAGGCACGCTCAGGGGCCACAGCGATCATGGAGACGCACATGCAGTGGTAGCCCAGGGAGGGGGTGGTGGTGGGGAGGGAGGGAGGGGGTGGTGGGGAGGGAGGGGGTGGTGGGGAGGGAGGGAGGGGGTGGTGGGGAGGGAGGGGGTGGTGGGGAGGGAGGGGGGTGGTGGGGAGGGAGGGGGTGGTGGGGAGGGAGGGGGTGGGGAGGGAGGGAGGGGGTGGTGGGGAGGGAGGGGGTGGTGGGGAGGGAGGGGGTGGTGGGGAGGGAGGGGGTGGTGGGGGAGGGAGGGGGGTGGTGGGGAGGGAGGGGGTGGTGGGGAGGGAGGGGGTGGTGGGGAGGGAGGGGGGTGGTGGGGAGGGAGGGAGGGGAGAGAGTGGGGGAGGGAGGGAGGTGTCACTCGCCTCGTCGGAGGGCTGCAGGTGCGTCGTGCTGTCCTCCTTGTCGTCCAACTCCGCTGCGTCGTCTCTTTCCTTCTTGCAGCAGCCTACAGAGAGCGCCACGGAAAGTGTCATCAGCCCCCACCCACAGTGGCTCCACCTCGCATCTCATCGTCAGTGGCTCGCTGTCATCGTCATCATCATCGTCATCGCTGTCATCAAAATAATTTGATGTGAAAGTCTACAGGCCTCCGCGCGAGTCTACGTGACCCTGGTGTGATTCGCTGTGGCTGGGCGACCGAGAGCCGGATTGGAACCTGGGCCCTCCTGGCTCGGCCTCTGTGACCTGGGCCGGTGGTGCCGGCCTCGGTGCGGTGCTTCTCACCTTTGCGGTAAAGTACGAAGCAGAGCCCCACCGCCGCGGGCACCGTGAGCACCACCAGCACCGCCAGCGAGACCATCACCACTCCAATCGATCCTGGGGGCACAGCAGCGGCAACTCGCTCTCAGCACGCATGCGGCGTACTCCGTGTCACGGTGTGCGTGTGGTGGGGAGCGGTGGTGTAGCGGTCACCGCGCTGCGCTACGAACCCGGCCACCCGGGTTCGACTCCCGCTCATGGTCACCGCCAAACACCGGTGACGATTATCTAAACCGGTCCTGGGCCTCCCCTAGGTCGACTCAACCTCAAATGTGTACCTGGTGCGGTGTGTAAACAACATCGCCGCTCGGTGGCCGGGCGTGGTGCTGGCCACCCGCCCCCTCGTGCGCCGTGCCGGCCTTCATAGGTGCTGCTCGCTAACAGCACTTGCCCAACAGTCTGCTAAGGCTACACGGGGATATTTGTCTTTGTGTGGCTCTATCTCCACGTCCCCGTGCCCCCCCCCCCGTACCCCTCCCCCTTGCATACCAAATGCGAAGTAGGCCGCTCCTCGGTCTTCACACTTTGTGTCCGTGGTCTCCGTGCCATTGGCAATGGTTCTCAATCCAGAATCCTCACAGCTGCACACACACACACACGACCGTCACCACCGTCACCACCGTCACGACCATCAATACCACCACCATCCCTATCACCACCATAAATTCCACCACCCGTCACTATCACCACCATGACCACCATGTCCATCACCACCATACACCCACACACTACCATCACCACCATCATCTCCTCCCCAACACGGCACTCACCGCGTGTGCTCCCTGCAGGGCAGCGTGGCGGACGTGGAGTCGGAGTAGGAGCCGGGTGGGCAGGGCATGCAGGAGCTGGGCTCCGGGGGGGGCCCGGGCTGCTGCCCCGGGGGGCACAGCGGCTGACCCTGGCAGAGCGGGCAGTCGGGGGTCACGCAGTGCAGGCCGGGGCGGCAGTGGCACTCCGCATCGGCCTGCGCACTGCACGGCCGCCCCTCTTCGAAGCCGGCCTCTGCTCCAGGGGGACGAGGGGCGGGGGTGGGTGGGGCAAGAGCGAGGGGTTGGCTGTGTGCTCTGGGCTGGCGAGTCTCCATGCTGCAACGTTCTCACCCCGCAGCACAGAATCAACCTGGGCGTCAACTTGCCTGAATGCGGTTTGGGTCGTGCGTGGTCATGTGGCTCGTGCGTGGTCATGTGACTCGTGTGTGTTTTGTGCGTGGCTTGTGGTCATGTGACTCATGCAAGGCTTAGGAGTGATCATGTGGCTCGTGCGTGGTCATGTGACTCGTTTGTGTTTTGTGCGTGGCTTGTGGTCATGTGACTCGTGCAAGGCTTAGGAGTGATCATGTGGCTCGTGCGTGGTCATGTGACTCGTGTGTGTTTTGTGCGTGGCTTGTGGTCATGTGACTCGTGCAAGGCTCCTGCGTGGCCCGTGAGGAGCGGTACCTGCGTTACAGCTTCTGCACCTGAGGCACTTGTGTTTGGTGTTGATGTGGTCCATGAAGGAGCCGCGCGGGCACGGGGCGCAGGTGCCGCTCTCCTCCTCCAGGAAGCACCCTGGGCGCCCACCCCACGGCGCACGAGAAGAAAAAGAGATAAATCGTCAACGGCCAGGCAGCGGAGAGGCGAGCTCGCAGCCATGCCAACCCGCCACTCGCCATCGGTCTCCCTGGGCGGGCGGGCAACGTGCGCATTATAATCCGGCCTCGTCCGTGTCGTCGGACTCCCCCCCCACCACAACCCAACGCGGCCAAACCAATATACAGCAGCAGCAGGAGTCAAGGTCGGGATCAAAGTCACAACCTCCTGCATAGCAGGCGAGGTAGTTAACATCTCCTAGCCACCGTGATGATGATGATTAGAGAGAGAGAGAGACACCGCAAAGTCTAAATAGACAACTGGCATCGTCAGTGTCGGGATCGAACCCACGACCTCCTGTATACCAGGCGAGGCAGTTAACATCTCCTAGCCACCGCAGCACCCGCGACTGGGAAACAGTCTATATCTAGACTGCAGTGACCCACCTGGGAGACAGCGGATGCCCCAGGGCCCAGGCTGCGTGCACGGAGGCGCCGTGACCGGAGTCCCGCCCACGCACAGCATCTAGACATGGTGAGAGACGCACAGGTGAGTGAGTAACAGGTGAGGGGCACAGGAGACACAGGTGAGACACAGGTGAGACACAGGTGAGACACAGGTGAGACGCAGGTGAGACACAGGTGAGACACAGGTGAGACACAGGTGAGACACAGGTGAGACGCAGGTGAGACGCAGGTGAGACAAACACAGGTGAGAGACACAGGAGGGGCAGGTCAGAGTGACAGGTGAGAGCCTCGGGCGAGGGAGACGCACAGGTGAGCGAGGAGACAGGTAAGAGAGACGTCACGATCTCTCATCTCGCTCCGAGTTCGGGTAAAGGGGCTCCGGCTGCTGCTCATGATGACGATGATAATGACAATACTGGTGATGATGTTGGTGGTGACAATGGTGGTGGTGATGATCATGACGATGATGACAACGGTGATGATAGCATACCGTGTCAACCCATACGGTTTACCCCGTATTCTTGTGCAGGGAAATTTGAGTTTTCAGGTCCATACGGCGTATAGCGGTTTCAATACGGGCAAAAACATGTTTTTTTGTCTATTTCTGTTGTGTTTCTCCCTTGTGATGGGACTTTGTAGGATGAACGTTGACATTTATAAGGGCACGGGGTGACCAATAAGATCTCGATTGGTCTGTAATCAGGGAGGCACTCATAAGGAGCATGATGGTGATGACGATAATAGTGATGGCAATGACAGTGACGCTTATGATGACAATAGAGTTGATGGTGATAATGATGACTGTGATCGTGATGACGCTGCTGGTGGTGGTGATGATGACGATTATGACGACAATGGTGATGACGATAGTGGTGATGGTGGTGCTAATGACAATGGTAACAGTGATCATAATGACGATGGCGGTGGTGATGACGATGGTCATGATGGTTGTGGTTGGGGGTGATGGTTGAAAGGGGAGGTCTGTGGTGTGGAGGAGGCGCCGATTGATTGTACAGCCGGAAGATAAGAAACCACAAAACGCCCGCGTGTGTCGTGTGTATTTACCATAAAAACAATACTACTACCACGCGCCCGCCCGCCTTCTTGATGGTGGATATTAAAGATCCACTGAAGTCTTTCCTACATTTTTTATTTCACCAGGTAAGGCTCCCTGAGCTCTGTAGCTCTTTTTCAGAAGCGACTTGGCTATCACGAACGACAGCTCGACAAAGTGGGCTTATATCATCATGTGGACATTCACAGCAGCAGCCAAATACACGCGACGTTGATTCTAAATGTGGAGGGGGGGAAACCGTAGAGGACCCGGAGAAAAATCCACGCGATCACAGGGAAAGAGATGGAGAGAGAGAGAGACACGCAGACTCAAAATATACAGCAGCAGGCATCAGGGTCGGGCTCGAATCCATGACCTCCTGCATACCAGGCGAGGTAGTTAGCATTTCCTAGCCACCCTGATGATGAGAGAGACACGCAAACTCCAAATATGCAGCAGGCATCGTCAGGATTGGGATTGAACCCACGACCTCCTGCGTACCAGGCGAGGTAGTTAACATCTCCTGGCCACCGTGATGATGATGAGAGAGAGAGACACGCAAACTCAAAATATAAAGCAGCAGGCGTCAGGGTCGGGCTTAAACCCACGACCTCCTGCACACCAGGCGAGGTAGTTAACATCTCCTGGCCACCGTGGCGCCCCATTGGCGAGAGTCGGTCACTGCGGCGTGATGGCCCAAGTCTCTGGGACCTTTTTTTTTCGCAGTGAAAAGGAGACTTGGGCCGGTGTACTTCAACTGATTTATTGCGCCATCGCCGCTCGTCCGCCACAGCAACACTCGTCATCACAACCAACCCCGTTTCCTCGTTCCACAGTCCATTTTCAACCTCCTCTCCGCCCTTCTCCACCAATCGCCCATCTCCGATGTACGCCTCTTCCCCGATCCGATCAGTGGTCACCCACCCACCCGTCGGGTTCGTGTGTCGTGCGTCACCATGGCTCACCCCGCCCCCCCCCAATCTCGATTCCCTGCCCAAGGCCGTGCTGTGTGCGTCACCCCTGACCTCCGACGCTCCCCTGGTGCATCACCCGTGCGCGCGATTGATGTGATGTGTGCGATGTTGAGTGCGGAGGGCATGCCGTGTTGCTTGTGTGGTGCGAGTGTGTAAGTAGGCCTCGGGCAAGGTAAGGTAAAAGTGTAAAAACAACGAGCCTACCTTTACCCTACCTTTTACCTTACCACAATACAATCACTCTACCCTACCTTTTACCCTTTAGCAGGTAAGGTAAAAGGTAAAAAGCAACGAGCCTACCTTTACCCTACCCTTTACCTTACCCCTTGGCATGTCGACACCTTTACCTTTACCCTTTTACCCGGTAAAAAGGGTAAATTACCTCACCTTGACGAGGCCTATGTGTAAGGCTGGGCGAGACAATCCTCGGGCAATAAAACAGGAGTTGTGCCAAGATGTTCAAACACCCAAATAGAAACCTTTTTTTGCAAGGCATCAAGTCTGCAATAACCATACACGGCACTTGTGGAAAACAAACATGCTCTGATAGTAGTGTTTGCATTGTCTTTAAAAGCGATTGGCTTGTTTATGGCGTTGAGAACCAGGCCTTCCCTGTTCTAACACCGCTGGTGTGACTAGGCCATAAAGAAAGCAGTGTCTGGTGTAGCCCAATCAGTTTCAAAGACAATGTATACATTACACTGGTCAACACACTTTTTCTGGCATAAGGTATTCCAACGGTTTCAATGTAATTTTGGGGTGCTGATTCCAAATCTGGCATCAGCTTTTGTCTATCACATCAGGTTTTTGAGAAATCAAATATTGCATTTTCAATAAAAACTGCAGAAGAAAAATATGAAATAAATGTGGATATCTACATAAAATGATGTTATAAACACACTATCCTAAAATACAGCACCACCTTTTAACACTAAAGCAGTCACTGCCTCGCAACAACTTGCAATCATAAGTGACAGAGTTAATTTCGGGTAAAATCAATGAAAATAGGGTATGCCGATAGCATAAAATGAGACGTGATAGAGCAAATCTGAGATCAGATTTGGAATCAGCACCCTGAAATTAGTCTAAAACAGCTTCAAAAGTCCAGGCCAGAAAAAAATGTTTTTTTTTACCAGTGTTATCAGAGCACGTTGGTTTGCATGTTTTGCCACGAGTAGTGTGTGTGGCTTATGCAGTACTTTATTTTTTTTGCAGAAAGGTATCTAATTGGGTGTTTGAACCAAGGCCTTAATTATAATATATATTGGGGGGAACACATCCCCCCCCCAATATTCAAATATGCTCAAAATGTCCCCCCAATATATTGCTATAAAAATATTAAAAAGTCATAATAATTGCTATGCTATGTAAATAAAAACAACAATTTGCTAAACCTTGGCCACAATATCTGGACTTGTCTTCATAAAAAATCAATGCATAGATTTGTTTATATGATTATGGTTGTACTTTATGAATCCCTAATCTCAAACATTACATACAATGAAACAAGAAATGGTAAAAAAGTAAAAACAGAGCGATGTAATACAATACACTATTAGACATTATTGTACAAAATAAAAAATAAAGTCCATCCAATGTGTTAGTGACATTTTTTTAATATTTTAGGCAGGAAATAAGTTTTCACATTTATATATTTTTCTTGGGGGGGGCCCCAAGGCCCCCTGAGAGATTTGGTCCCCCCCAATGTTGACTCCATGGCTAAGGCCTTGTGGTTTGAACATCTTAACACAACTCATGTTTTTCTATATTCTTTGGGTCTTTTGGTAAAGTCACTAAATAGGTGACTACACCGAAAGACCCAAATAATATGAATTCCTGCACAAAAGCTTTAAGTCAAGATGTAATATGACTTTGAGACCCCCCAATCACCTACACATTCCACAAGTAGTGACTAATCCCATATCTGCATTTTACATAAATATGCAGACATATACATACAGATATAGACACACACAGACAAAGACAAAGATCCCCCGTGTAGGCTTAACAGACTGTCGGGGCAAGTGCTGTTGGCGAGCACCTATGAAGGCCAACACCACGCCCGACCGCCTTTGTCTCCCCAGTGGCGATGTTTACCACACACCGCACTAGGTACTCATTTGAGGCTGAGTCGACCTAGGCGAGGCCCAGGAGCGGTTCAGATAATCGTCGCTGGTGTTGGCCGTGAGCGGGAATCGAACTCCGGACTGCCGCGCCTCGTAGCGCAGCGCTAACCGCTACACTGCCGCTCCCCACTAAACCACGTACACACACCATGTACACACTCACACCATGTACACACTCACACCACGTACACACTCACACCACGTACACACTCACACCATGTACACACTCACACCATGTACACACTCACACCATGTACACACTCACACCACGTACACACTCACACCATGTACACACTCACACCATGTACACACACCATGTACACACTCACACCACGTACACACTCACACCACGTACACACTCACACCATGTACACACTCACACCATGTACACACACACACACCACGTACACACTCACACCATGTACACACTCACACCACGTACACACTCACACCATGTACACACTCACACCACGTACACACACCATGTACACACTCACACCATGTACACACTCACACCACGTACACACTCACACCATGTACACACTCACACCACGTACACACACCATGTACACACTCACACCACGTACACACTCACACCACGTACACACTCACACCATGTACACACTCACACCATGTACACACACACACACCACGTACACACTCACACCACGTACACACTCACACCACGTACACACACATACCCCACGTACACACTCACACCATGTACACACACACACACCACGTACACACACCATGTACACACTCACACACACACCACGTACACACACACACCCCACGTACACACTCACACCATGTACACACTCACACCACGTACACACTCACACCACGTACACACACCATGTACACACTCACACCACGTACACACTCACACCACGTACACACTCACACCACGTACACACACCATGTACACACTCACACCACGTACACACTCACACCACGTACACACACCACGTACACACTCACACCACGTACACACACATACCCCACGTACACACAGATACCCCACGTACACACACACACACCACGTACACACACACACCACGTACACACACACCCCACGTACACACACACCCCACGTACACACTCACACCACGTACACACACACACCACGTACACACACACCCCACGTACACACACACACCACGTACACACACACCCCACGTACACACACACACACACCACGTACACACACACCCCACGTACACACACACACCACGTACACACACACACCACGTACACACACACACCACGTACACACACACCCCACGTACACACACACACCCCACGTACACACACACACCACGTACACACACACACCACGTACACACACACACCACGTACACACACACCCCACGTACACACACACACCCCACGTACACACACACCCCACGTACACACACACACCACGTACACACACACACCACGTACACACACACCCCACGTACACACACACCCCACGTACACACACACCACGTACACACACACACCACGTACACACACACACCACGTACACACACACCCCACGTACACACACACCCCACGTACACACACACCACGTACACACACACACCACGTACACACACACACACCACGTACACACACACCCCACGTACACACACACACCCCACGTACACACACACCCCACGTACACACACACACCACGTACACACACACACCACGTACACACACACCCCACGTACACACACACCCCACGTACACACACACCACGTACACACACACACCACGTACACACACACACACCACGTACACACACACCCCACGTACACACACACACCCCACGTACACACACACACCACGTACACACACACACCACGTACACACACACACCACGTACACACCAACCTGGATGAAGAGGCAGCCCAGCAGGAGAAGTGGTGGTAAGCTCGGCGTAGTCATCGTGGCTTCCTGCCCCTCGCCCCTCTCCGAACTCAGCAACTCGGAGGGGCGAGTCTCCTCCTCTCTCATCTCTCGCCTCTTCTTCGTCATCTTCTCCTTCTCGCGATTATTCTGGAGCCCGAGGGAGAGAGACATCACATCAGTGTCTGGGTGTAACGTTCTGGGCCTCCCCTAGGTCGGCTCGGCCTCAAACGAGTAGCTGGTGTGTGTAAACCATGTCCGCGAGGGAGACAAAGGCGGCCGGGCGTGGTGCTGGCCAACCCGGCCCATCGTGTGCCGTGCCGGCCTTCACAGGTCAGGGGCCCTCCATTGAGTCGGTGGCAAAAATCTGTCAAAACTTGACCCCTCCCCCCGCTCCCTCCCTCCCCGTACTCACGCGGACTTTTTACACTCCCCCCCCCCCCCCCCGGAATCCTATAGAATGTCCGATATTGAATCAACGTAGAAACGATCAAGGATGAATAATATTGACAGAATGTCCACCGGCGGACTCTCTAACTCAGTTGAAGGCCAATGTCGACACATTATTATCGAGGCTTCACCGCCCCCTCCCCCGTTTCCTATGCGCACATTGTCAGCAGACCCCCCCCCCCCCATAGGCAAGCGAACGCATTTGGGTCAACCCCCCCTTCCCCCTCCATGCGCACGTACTCAATGGATGGCCCCTTACTGCTCGCTAACAGCACTTGTCCCAACAGTCTGTGTAGGCTACACGGGGGGACTTTGTCTTTATCTGCTCGCCACGCGACTCACCTTGGAGGGGTGAGTCGAGATGGTGAATGGGTGAGTACATGGGTGGGTGAGTGAATGATCGAGTGGGTGAGTGAATGAACGAGTGGGTGGGTGAATGAACGAGTGGGTGGGTAAATGAACGAGTGGGTGAGTGAATGAACGAGTGGATGGGTGAATGAACGAGTGGGTGAGTGAATGAACGAGTGGGTGGACGAGTGAATGAATGAGTGCGTGCCGTGAGCGAGCGAATGGATACGTGAGTGGGTGAGTGAATTAATGAATGAGAGTGTGAGCGAGTGGGTGAGTGAGTGAATCAATGAATGGGAGCTTGAGTGAGCGGGTGGGTGGGTGGGTGAATGGGTTTTGTAGGTAGGCGAATGGGTGGGTAGGTGGGTGACTGGGTGGATGGGTGTAGAGTGGACCTGCGTCCCTGCCCGGGCCTGCCCCGTCTCGTGAATCTCTGCTCCCACCCCCATGCCCCACCCCCACCCACCCACCCCCACCCCCATGCCCCACCCCCATGCCCCCCCCCCACCCCCATGCCCCACCCCCATGCCCCACCCCCCCCCACCCCCATGCCCCACCCCCATGCCCCACCCCCATGCCCCACCCCCATGCCCCACCCCCACCCACCCCCATGCCCCACCCCCACCCACCCCCACCCCCATGTCCCACCCCATGCCCCACGTCACAACCCAGCGCGTGACTCGGCCGCACCCTCCACCCCCACCCCGTTCGAGATGACGCGCGGGCACCCGTGACAGTCCCCCCCACCCACCCACCCCCACGAACTTTGGCCTACTCTTCCACGTCGAGCAGGCGCGCGCGCGCGCGCGGCGTTACCCCCCCCCCCCCCCCCAGAAAAGGCAGACGAGGAGCGACTCCCCCCCCCGCCCCCCGTGTAGACTTCAACACAGACCGCCAACACTGATCACCAGGGCCGAGTAGCGATTAGCAGCAGCAAGCGATGAAGGCCGTACACGGTACGCGACGGGGGGTGGAGTGGTACTCATTTGAGGTCGAGTCGACCTAGGGGAGGCACAGGGCAATCGTCTGCCGGTGTTTGGTGGTAGACGCGGCGCGCTAACCGTTGCGCCACCGCTCCCCATCGATCGTCACACCGGTACGGTCGCGACGGGCCCCGTGTCCACGTGCGTGGTATACACGTGTGTGTGTTTGTACACGTGTGTGTGTTTGTACACGTGTGTGTGTGTGGTATACACACGTGTGTATACATGTGTGTGTGTGTGTACACGTGTGTGTGTGTGTGTCCACGTGTGTGTTTGTACACGTGTGTGTGTGTGGTATACACACGTGTGTATACATGTGTGTGTGTATACACACGTGTGTGTGTCTCTGCGTGTGTGTCTCTGCGTGTGTGTGTGTCTCTGCGTGTGTGTGTCTCTGCGTGTGTGTGTCTCTGCGTGTGTGTGTCTCTGCGTGTGTGTCTCTGCGTGTGTGTGTGTGTCTCTGCGTGTGTGGGTGTGTCTCTGCGTGTGTGGGTGTGTCTCTGCGTGTGTGTGTGTATCTCTGCGTGTGTGTGTGTGTCTCTGCGTGTGTGTCTCTGCGTGTGTGTGTGTGTCTCTGCGTGTGTGTGTGTCTCTGCGTGTGTGTGTGTGTCTCTGCGTGTGTGTGTGTGTCTCTGCGTGTGTGTGTGTCTCTGCGTGTGTGTGTGTCTCTGCGTGTGTGTGTCTCTGCGTGTGTGTGTGTGTCTCTGCGTGTGTGTGTCTCTGCGTGTGTGTGTGTGTCTCTGCGTGTGTGTGTGTGTGTGTCTCTGCGTGTGTGTGTGTGTGTCTCTGCGTGTGTGTGTGTGTCTCTGCGTGTGTGTGTGTATCTCTGCGTGTGTGTGTGTGTGTCTCTGCGTGTGTGTGTGTGTCTCTGCGTGTGTGTGTGTGTGTCTCTGCGTGTGTGTGTGTGTCTCTGCGTGTGTGTGTGTATCTCTGCGTGTGTGTGTGTATCTCTGCGTGTGTGTGTGTGTCTCTGCGTGTGTGTGTGTCTCTGCGTGTGTGTGTGTCTCTGCGTGTGTGTGTGTATCTCTGCGTGTGTGTGTGTGTCTCTGCGTGTGTGTGTGTCTCTGCGTGTGTGTGTGTCTGTGGGGAGCGGTGGTGTAGAGGTTAGCGCTACGCTGCGCTACGAATCCGGCAACCCGAGTTCGAATCCCGCTCACGGCCAACACCGGTGACGATTATCTAAACCGGTTCTGGGCCTCCCCTAGGTCGATTCGGCCTGAAATGAGTAGCCTGGTGCGGTGTGTAAACATCGCCACTAGGGAGACAAAGGCGGCCGGGCGTGGTGCTGGCCCCAACAGGCCGTTCAGGCCGGTCGGGGGTGATCTTTGTGTGCAAATGCCGCGTGGAATCCCACCGACGGCGATCTCAAACCCGGAAGTAACTTCACAGTCGTCACAGTGTTAGACCCTCACCCACTCACCCAACCCTCACCCAACCCTTACCCAACACGATGAGCCATTCGGCTCAAATCGGGTGCAACCGCAACAAAACAAAAACCAAAAACATGAACAAGACAACATTTTAAAGTGACTACGCGCAAACAGAAAAATCCAGGTAAAAAACAGCAAAATCTTACAGAAAAAGCACCGTTCACCAACGCTGTGTGCAAAAATCCCAGTGGGATGCAAGTCAAACAACAACAACCACAAGACAACTTAGAACCCTCACCCAACCCTCACGCACCCCTCACCCACACGCTCAACTCACCGTTCGCCCGGGTAGGTAGTAATATATCCACGTCCACTTCTTTGCTGGGCTGAAGTGACTCGCGGAGTTGACGGAGCGACTATTTTACTAAACACTTTGCTTTAGCAGGTCAAGTGAGTGACTGAGCGAGTGATCAGGTGAGTGACTGAGCCACTGAGTGACTACGTGAGTGACTGAGTGACTGGGCGAGTGACTGAGTGACCAGGTGAGTGACAGAGCGAGTGAGTGACTGAGCGAGTGATCAGGTGAGCGACTGAGTGACTGGGTGAGTGACTGAGCGAGTGAGTGACTGAGTGACTGGGTGAGTGACTGAGTGACTGGTGAGTGACTGAGCGAGTGAGTGACTGAGCGAGTGAGTGACTGAACGACTGGGTGAGTGACTGAGCGAGTGAGTGAGTGACTGAGTGAGTGATCAGGTGAGTGACTGAGTGACTGGGTGAGTGACTGAGCGACTGGGTGAGTGACTGAGTGATTAGGTGAATGGCTGAGCGACTGGGTGAGTGACTGAACGACTAAGTGAGTGACTGAGCGAACGACTGGCTGACTGGCTGGCTAGCTAAGTAAGCGAGCGAGCGACACGGAGCGACTCCGCGTGTGGGGGCTGCCCACATGATGCCGCTCTTTATATAGACACCGCACCCCGGGCGCAGTCTGTGGATGACGTCAGCCAGAGGGGGTTCCCCCCCCCCCCAACTGCTTCTCAACTCGCCCTCATCCGTGAGTGGGGAAGTGAAAGATTGTCAGTGGAGACGTTGAGTTGCATTCCTTTGACAGTTAAAACCTAGGATTTCGCAAGCAATATCCATAGGGATAAATCGCGTAAATAAATCATATTTATGCGACGTAAAAAAAACCCCTCTTATGGATACTCCTATTTTGAATATAAACTCCTATGTTGTAGGGAGACAAAGGCGGCCGGAGGTGCCGTTCTGGCCTTCAAAGGTTGGCACTCGCTAACAGCACTTGCCCCAACAGTCTGTTAAGGCTACACGGGGGGATATTTGTCTTTGTTGAACTTCTTTCACACCGTACGTAGCCAACCGCGCTGATCGGACATTTTTAGACAGCAAAGCAGGGGTAGAACTTCCGCCGTAGAAGAATGGCGAATATTCACGTTTTATCATTTGGTATTTATGCTTTAGGCATTCGGATATTTTAGTATTTAAATTTTAAACACTTTCAGTTATTAAAAAGTTTCAAAATGTAACGTTATTTTTCGATTTAAAGCTTTCGTGACTGCAGGGATTCATCTTCTTGGTTCTTTCGGTAAAGTCACGTAGAATGGAAATAATAAAAAATGCTAAATTCCTCTTGATATGCAAATTATTTTGTCAAGGCGCTCTTCCCCCTCCAACCCAGCTTAAATAGACGCTCCAAGTCTGGGGTGTTTCATTCAGACGCTGTCTCCCCGACAGACCTGGTCTTCACCTGAGGACGGCTGCTTGCGTTGTGGCCGAAACGTCGTGAGAGTTATTTTATGTTATATTTTTATTATTTTATTATTTCCATTCTACGTGACTTTACCGAAAGAACCAAGAAGAGGTAACGCTATTTGTTTAGATGTTATTTGAGTAATTTATTTTTTATTTTTTGCGATCAAATTCGTTTTTTCGACTTCCAGCATTGGTTCAAGTCAAGGCTGACTGCCGGTGATGAGACACTGTGAGTCTAAACCAGTCCCGAGTGTTGCCAGTGTTGAATCAATGCTGCTGAACTCATGCATTGCCAGGAGGGAGGCCGTGCAGCCTGATTGGGATGCGTAAAAAATAATCTCACTTTTTTTCTTAACGTGGAGAGGTTATCGCTTGTAACAGCTCTCTCGCTGGTGCAGCTGTTCCACTGCTGGGTTATATTTGTTTCCGCCTGAGTACGACCGTTTGTGTTGCGATCGAGACGTCGTGATTTATTTTATTTTATACCCACGTGACTTTCGGTAAAGTCACCTAGTGGCGGTTTTTTCCTTAACGTTAAGAGAAAACCGCCACTTTTTTAAAGAAATGTATTGCTGTGGTTTTCGCACCTGCTGATTGATTGTGTTGCAATCGAAGCGTCGTGAGAGTTTTATTTTTATTATTTCCCTTCCACGTGACTTTACCGAAAGAACCAAAGAGTATAGTTAGGATATCGCTTATTTATCGCATCCCAATATAGGAGCACAGACCTTGGGCAATTATTGGTGACACTGGGTTTCCGTGCCTCTGAATCACTCGACTTTAATTTAGCAGGTAACGTCCCAACTGAGCTTTTTAGCTCTTTTGTTTCAGAAGCGACCTGGCCACAAGTGACAGCTCAACGAGGTGGGCTCATCATTGTGTGGACATTTATAGCAGCCAAATACTATAAACGCGCGAGGTTGATTCTGCGTGTGGAGGGAAAAACCAGGAGGACCCGGAGGAAAAAAAATCCAGGCGACCACGGGGAGAGAGACACGCAAACTCCAAATATACAGCAGCAGCAGGCGTCAGGGTCGGGATCGAACCCACGACCTCCTGCACACCAGGCGAGGTAGTTAACATCTAGCCACCGTGAGATGTTAACCAGGAGAGCCATACTGAGTCGCCAGGTC